>NC_138206.1:115214483-115326983 GCF_964194415.1 Vipera berus | reverse complement strand
AGCCGAAGAGCCAGCGCTTGTCCGAGGACGTCTCCGTGGTCATGTGGCTGGCATGAGTAGACACCAAAGGTGCACGGAACACTATTACCTTCCCACCATAGTGGTCCCTATTTTTCTACCTGCATTTTTATGTGCTTTCGAACTGCTAGGTTGGCAGAAGCTGGGACGAGTAACAGGCGCTCACTCTGTTACGCGGCACTCGGGATTCGACCCGCCACACTGCCGACCTTCTGATCAACAAGCTCAGCATCCTAACCCACTGAGCCACCGCGTCCCTTCAGATATAGATATAGATATAAATAAATTGTATAATATAAAATAAATATGGGTCAAAGAAAAGGGACTCACGAAATTTAAGAGCTGGATATCCTGGCTTCTGATCTGGTATGTTTGGCAGTTATATACACAAATCATCAGGAGGAAGCCGCATAACCCATTTCATCCTTATTCAGAATCATTCTATACAGCCAGATATTGTATAGGGCCTCCCGCTTGAGCAGGGGGTTGGACTAGAAGACCTCCAAGGTCCCTTCCAACTCTTTGATTCTGTTATTTTGTTTTCTAGGGGTTGAAACTGTCCATCAGGAGCTAAACTCTGTGATTGTGGCCCTTTAGATGACTATATGCAATGGCACCTAACAGTATTTTTATTTGGTTATTTATATTTATATATTAGATTTGTGAGCTGCCCACCTCATCTAGGAAAAAAAGTTATATGGAATTTGTTAGACTACATGCAGGATCCATTTTCCTTGAATGCTTTAAGTTGTTGTTTCAAAAGTGCTGGACCACATCTTTTTCAGCCATGCTTAAGGCACTGTCTTCTCCTGTGTCCTATTATTCCAAAACCAAACCTCTTATTAATATACGATGGGCTACATTTCCCCCCCATTAAAGCTTTCTTGGTCTGCATTATAAAGATTGCAATCCAGGCTCAGCCATGTTCCTGCTTGTTTGTTGTTGTTTGTTTGTTTTTTCCCCCTAAAAATCTTAATAGTGGCTTCTTTTGCAGTCCCACCATATTTGTCAAGACAACAACCCTGTTGAACTCATTAGAACTTACATCCAGGCAAATGTGTTAAAAATGGGCTCCAACGTGTGTTTTGGCTTGTTTGCAGTAGCGGTAATTGCTGACTGGGAAAAATAGCTTGATAAACATCAACCTGTGTACAGTGAGCAGAACAATGTTTTTTTGGAAACTGCTCAGGTAAGAAAAGGCATATCAAAGCAAATACCTTACACTGAAATTTAATAAACGGGGAGCCAAACTTTAAAAAAAAAAAGGAAAGCAAACAACTTCTTTGGTGCCAGGATGAATTATTTATTGTTTTAAAGAAACAGATTGTTTTGAGCAGATTAATTAAAGTACACAACTTCTGTAAACAACTATATGTTTTGTTTTTTTTTTATTATTATTATTATTATTACTATCATTCGTTGGAAGGGCAATTTATCATGTGCTGCCTGCTTAAAATGGGAAATAGCCATAAAAGGAGAAAAAGGGCAACACTGACCAGATATAATTAGAAGAGGCTGAGAAGATGGTAGCGAAAATGATTTTTCTTTCTCTTTTCTCAGCCACGTAAGATGCCATTGCTGAGCAAATTACATTCTCTTTGCAAATGGCTAAATAGATGACTCTGACGTTCACGTTATCAGGCAAAAAGAAATCAAGGAAGGCGGATTCCTTGGAATTGCAAGCAACTTGGAAAATGCAAATTATTGATAACGATGGGATGGAAAGACAGAATGGCTTTTTATTAATGGTAGAAGAGTTCCAATCGAGCGGGGCAGAAAAAATGTACCCAGCTGCTTAAACCCAGTTCTCATATTTGCCTAATAAAGAGTGGAATGGCTGATTTGCATTCTGGCCAAAATCATATCTACAGATTGAATTTCTTGTCCTCTTTAGAACAATAAATTGACATCCGGGGAAGGACAAATATTTTCTGCTTCTCCTTTGCAGTGGAAGATGGGTGACAATTGTGGGAGCCAAGCAACGTGGAGAAAATTGAATTGGGGCATACGTTATCTATATGAAAGTGGGAAGCTGGGCACACTTCTTGCCTCTTGCCTACAATGCTATGTAAGCTGTCATGCTCAATGTACCAGAATGTGGCAGAATGTACCAGAATGCATTCTTTGAGAGTCAGATTAAAATCACAGTCTTCTTGCAGTGAATGTTCCAGGCTCAACAAAAACCTGAATGGTGGTGTTCCAGATTTACTGAAGCTTGAAAGGGGTTTTTAAGTTATGAAGAAAAAAGGAAGAAGGAAATAAAGAAGAAAGAGGAAAATGGGAGAGGAGGGGAGGGAATGGGTGGGGCAGGCTGGGACGGGGCGGGGAGGAGAGAAGAGGGGAGGGGAGGGGAGGGGAGGGAAGAAGAGGAGAGTGCAGGACAGGACAGGACAGGAAAAAAAAATAAAAAAGTTTCACCTGGATACAGGGTATAATTTCATTTGAAAACAGGTCTAAATGAAAATTACAGTACAATGAAATTTAAAGTATATGTTTATTGTTGACTTGTTTGATTACTTATTGCTTGGCACCCAAACTGGAGTTATTGTGTCATTACAAAGGAAGTCCTTCATATTGAGTTTACTTGCTATTACAGTATGAATGTTATTGGGAAGGAAGGAAGGAAGGAAGGAAGGAAGGAAGGAAGGAAGGAAGGAAGGAAGGAAGGAAGGAAGGAAAGGTTCAGCTTATCTTTGACTTGTTGCGACTATGTTCTTACAATTTTGTTGACAAACATATGGAAGCAGTTTCCCATTGTCTTCTACTGGGATGATGGATGATTTCTCAATACAGTCACCAGCCCTAGAATTTCCAGATGGTAAAAGTACCTCAATGGTCCTCAAGAGGTTAATGCTCTGTAACATGCCCACAGAGGTAGGCAGTATTAAAATGTGAAATTCCGCAGACATATTTCCCCTTTCAAGTAAAACCACGCTTCAAGACTTTACCATAATATATAAAGCTTTTTGGATTAAAATTTGGTGGAACATGCAGAAGATATTTAAGAAAAAGATAAGGTTTTCTCCACAGTTATTTCTGTTGGGCATTATTACGGACTGTACTGTTATAGATATTAAATTGATGTTAAATTTAATTACGGCAGCGAGACTTTTGGTAGCGCAATATTGGAAGAAGGAGGAACTGCCTACTATAGAAGAGTGGACTTTGAAAGTTTCAAACCTGGCGGAAATGGCAAAGATTTCAGATTATTTGAAAGAACACTCGCAACAGAGATACATTTTGGAATGGAGAAGATGGATCGATTATATTCAGAATAAATATGGGACTAGAAAGTTAGTATATGAATAAGTATTAGTATTATACGATGCATTATTAATTAGTTATTAGTATTTAGTCATTTAGTTATGTTAAGAGGAGTTAAAGTGCGATAGAATTTAAAGTGTCTTTTTTTAGTTGGTTAGCATATTTTAGCTTAAGTTGGTTAAAGTTTATACCCTGTATTCAGCTCTGGGAAGTCGGGGGGGGGGGAGGGGAAGGGTGGGAAAGTGGGGGCGAGGGGGAGGGAGGGAGTTTATGTTTTTAAAAATGTATTTTAAAACTTTTCAATAAAAAAAAAGAAATTGCCATAATACAGTATAAAGCGCCCCATTATTGGGCAACTTTACTAAGAACCTGGATGCAACATCAACTTTCTTGCTTTCAGAAGACTTCTAGCTGGGTGTTCTGTACCAGCCTGCTACCGGCCCTGCAGAAAAAGCAGGGACAACCCCTTTACAAACGGCAATAGGCTGGAATAAAGCCTGCCAAATTTATTAACATAAAACAGAGCAAAACAAGACACCAACCATGAAACAGAAGCTATGAAACAGGAACTATTCAAACGGTTGCCTTCAGCAAACCAGCCCTCCCACGCATTCCCCTTTTATACAGTTCAGGGCGTGGCTTCTCTCTGCCTCCTTCCGAGGTGCCCCATTGCCTTCCTCTGTTTACTCCTGATTGACTGCCTCCTGCGTCAGGTGTCCTTGAACAGGGACAGCTGTGGGTCATCTTCATCCGCACTGTCAGGCTCACACCTGGGTCTCCATTGTGACCAGGTGGGAGGGGCCTGACTGAGGGCTCTGCGGAGCCTCAAGGCCATCAGCAGCAAGCTCTTCAACACCCCCCTCCTCCTCCTCTGAGTCATCCGACCCAACTGCCGAACCCACAGGCTGACCCTGAATCACAACACTGGGAAACTGGAGGAAGTGAAAATGTAGGGCGAGACCACTTGCTGCCATTGTCAACCTCCCATCGCCCGGTTTGCTCCCACAGAGTCAGCCTCCTCAGGGTGCCGTCAGCCAGGCAATGCTGGCTGGCAACCCCCAGAGGGAGAGCCTTCTCTGTGGGCGCACTGACCCTCTGGAATGAATTGCCCTCAGAGCTGCGGACGACCCCTGACCTTCGGTCCTTCCGCCGTGACCTGAAGACGTGGTTGTTCCAACAAGCGGGCCTGGACTGACTATGGTTTTAATTAGCTTTTTACTGGTTTTTAAATTGTCATATAATTCTTGTATTTATTGTTTAATTCTTTTTTTAAAATTTTCTATTTTATGTTTTTAATTGTTATTGTTGTGCACCAGCCTGAGTCCTTAGGGAGAAGGGCGGCATATAAATTTAATAAAATAAATAAATAAATAAATTAGCAAGCCCATGTTTGAGATTTGAGTGTTGCCATGGGATGGAGTGAGCTCCCAGCCTTTGCTCCAGCTCCTGTTGAGGACTTGAAAGGAGTTCCCAACTAGGCGTCCCCCAGGTAACGATAATGTCACCAGCTAATTCTTTCAACCTGGAAGCGCCTTGGTGCTTCTGACACAAGTGCAATACAATACAATGGGGAAAAGAAGAGAGAGTGTGGAAATAGAGATGTTAATGACTTCCTGACACCCAAAACGTGTAAAAGTTGGCTTTCCCCCCCTCATTATTCCACACAAATGCATTTTTAACTTTCTCCTTCCCTCTTTTCCCTGGCTCGGGCACCACAGATTCATTATGATTAGTTTTCTAGCTGCATATTTGGTGGTGCACATAGAATCATCACGAAAAGAGACCGTTGCAAGGTTAGAAAAATATTGTTGCAATTTACTCCGGGGGCCCTGTTGTTTCTCAAAACTCAACTGACTGCCTCCAAGATTGGCCTTGAAAGCCAAATACAATGCAAAGCAACCAAGTATATCCTTAGAATTGGAACATGTCAGAAATTATATGTGAATTGATGTGCCTCTGGTCTAAAATTCTTTGCATTTCCCTCCCCCTTTTTCCCCCATAAAAGAAGGATTGTTGTTTCTGTCTTGCTGTTTTTAAGTTTCCCAGAAACACATCTCTGCCTGATGCTGTCCTCTCTCTTTATCACCATTAAGCCGAAAATATTTGGAATTATGGCATTCAAACATAAACTCTGGTTTAGAAGGACTGGGACTGACCTGCCCGTGTTTTTTTTTAGAGAATTTAATGACCATGGTATCTTGCAAGTGTCATGGTTTAAGGATGTACTAAATAACAATAATATTGTAACAGAAGCAGCCATTCCATAATGTCATAATAATGCTTCTAAATATTGTCAGCTGTTGTTTACTGCAAGTAACAAAAAATGCTTGTATATCCTCACGATTCTGCTGTAGTGACACTCCTAATTTCTTCAAAGTCATCACCCTTTTAAAGCAATCTTCACGTTTTGCATAAGCTTTTTAAAATTAATTTGGAATCTCTTTAAGAATGTTAATGCACTTAATTTTTTGACAAACCTCCCAAGACTGCTGCCAGGGCTTCATTTATAATATATGTTTCTCTTATTATTCTACAGATTCCTGTTTCTAGATCTAGTATGTGTGGGGGGAATCTTTGGGAAATAAAAAAAAATGTTCATGGTGTCTTTTCTTGGAATTTTAAAAGAGAAAAATTCAAGAGGGTTGCAAACAAAATAATAATGATGCAAAAATGGAAGTACAGTAAAAAAAAAGGCATAAACACAAAGTCTTTACCCCAAAAGTGGATTTGAAAATTCACTTCAATACGCTCTTGGTTTCTCCTTCTCCTCCTCCTCCTCCCCCCACTCCTCCTCCTCCTCCTCTTCCTCCTCCCCCTCCTCAAACACGCCAACTGAAAATCAAAAATCTACTCCAATAGGACTAAAGATAATTCATTGGCTGAGTTAAATATAAACTGAAATCATTGCTTGAAAACCATGTGCTCTGTGCCTAAAGACTAAACAAAAGACTCTTCTGGAATTGCACTGCTAAAAGGTTTAACTTTTTAGTGGAATACCACCCTCGTGCCCACAATATTTAAAAACTCATGCCTACACTTTCCTCAAGTAAGCTTGACTACATTTAACAAGTATTTTAGCCAAAAGCCAGCCAGCAACAGAAATATATAATTTTTGTACCTTCTAGTGAGGGAGGACAATCCAGTCCTCATTCATAAATTTTAATCAATCAGTCTGGTGGGCAGGGATTATGGAGATGGTAGTCCAAATCTTTGGGCAAATATCTGATTATCCACCCTTGCTTCCTGGGCAAAGCAAGATGCAATGTGAAGATACATATTAATAGTAGAAAGTGTTTTCCTGTTTAAGATTCAGTTAATAATTGTTAATGCAGGATATGTTTACTCTATTTTTACATGCAAATCTCCAGCCCCATAACATTTTCATAATAATCTCTACTGGCACAAACACACATGGCTCCAATTAATACTAATAAGAGCTTGGTGCTCTGCAGACAGAGGACACACAGTGTGATCTCCCGTCCCTTGGAATTTAAAAAGTGGTAAGGAAAACATTGGCATCCCTTAATGGTAATCTTATAACATAAATACAGCTTGTATTTCTCCTCCTGGGTTTCTTTTATATGCAATTAGCAAAATGCTAGGTTTTTAGGATACACAGTTAGCGGCTGGAAAGAGATTGAGGATTTATCTATTGCAAAGAGGTTCATTATATGATTCAGCCCATAAAGAGCAGAACAAGGAGAATTCATAGTGAGGTTTGACAGGATTTTTCCCACCCTTTCATATATGTCTATAAAAAGGTAAAGGTAAAGGCTTCCCCACACATGCGTGCTAGTCATTTTCAACTCTAGGGGCCGGTGCTCATCTCCGTTTCAAAGCCAAAGAGACAGCGCTTGTCCGAGGACGTCTTCCGTGGTCATGTGGCCGGCATGACTAGATGCCAAAGGTGCACGGAACGCTGTTACCTTCCCACCATAGCGGTCCCTATTTTTCTACTTGTATTTTTATGTGCTTTCAAACTGCTAGGTTGGCAGAAGCTGGGACGAGTAACAGGCGCTCACTCTGCTACGCGGCACTCGGGATTCGACCGGCCAAACTGCCGACCTTCTGATCGACAAGCTCAGCGTCCTAACCCACTGAGCCACCGTGTCCCTTATGTCTATAAAGTGGGGGATTTTATATTTCTGCCTTTAGAAGAAGGGGGGGGAAGTAGAAAGCTGAAACAGAATTCTTCTTGAAGGTTTTGAATAGGTGTGTGTGTGTATGTGTGTGTGTGTGTGTGTGTGTGTGTGTGTGTGTGTGAGAGAGAGAGAGAGAGAGAGAGAGAGAGAGAGAGAGAGAGAGAGAGAGAGAGAGAGAGAGAGAGAGAGAGAGAGAGAGAGAGAGAAACTGCTTGTGGACTCAGTGATATTTTTCAGTTCCACTAATCAGTTTTTCAATATTGCGTATTCACAATTCAGTTGTGTTGAGGGGTAGTTCTGTCCCTCCATCTGCCAGGGACATCCTTCTGCCTTGATTCTTCTGAGGAATAACTTCATATCCCAGTCTTTTATGCAATCAGTGATGTACTAAACAAGACTTCCACCGTCCCAGGTTCATACTGTATTAACATCAGATAGCAATGATAGAGAGTGCAGGATATTTTCTTGAGTTCCCCCCCACACACACACACTTTCTTTGCAAACTTAGATGGATTTTTAGTTAAAATCCATAGTCATGTAAAATTGGTTCATTTACATAATCATCAATTGTTCCTAGAATGTCTTGTAAATATCTTGAGTTCAGCCCTGTGGAGTAGAGTGGATTTGCTACTTCATGACAAAAGGATGGTTCTTTTTTAAGACTAAGCAAAGCATTGTTTTGGCTTGTTTTTTTTTTACTCAGGAAACAATTGTCTAGAAACAGAAGCAGGACATAGTTGCTTCCCGTGAAACATTAAGAGGATAAGGATAAATCACATGTGTGAGTTGAAGGTTGGAGACATTTATTATAGGTTACCTAAGCTATGTTTGACCAAATTGCCCATAAGGGTCAACTTGTTTCTGTAATTTGCAGGGATTCAGGTATCTGCCTGTACTTGGACAGCAATTGCATGATTGTCCAGAGTGTAAAAAATCAGTACTTATTTTACAAAAAAGTAGTAAGATGATCTACTTACTAATCACTGCACAATAGGCATTTGTAGTATGGACAGAATCATGGCAAAAAAAAAAAAAGATAAGTTACTGGGTTTTCCTGTTAACCTATCTCTTTTGGCCTTGATTCTGTCCATACCAGTGCTTTTTTTGTAAAAGAAAATGGTGCCAGAACTCACACATGTCATACAACCCGCCTTGCTTACCCTACAAGGTTCCATCCAAAAAAGGTGCCGGAACTCCGTTCTGAGCGCTCTATGAGAAAAAAAAGCCCTGGTCCATACTATAAATACTTATTGTGAATTGATTAGTATGTAGGTCATCTGAAGTATTCAAACTATTTTGATCTTGAAGGGGCTCCTTTCCAGCATTCCAGCTTGAACAAGTATGACAAAGTGTTTGTTCAAGGCCAAACAAAAAGCACAGGGATTTCAGTGGGAGTATTTTAAGGAATTCCAAACACTGGAAGTAACCTCAGAATTGACTCTTTCATCTTCCTACAAGACAATTGTCACAAACTCAACATAGTTTTAACTTGGGGGTCAGAATATTGGGACATTGGGATATTTCAAGTCTCTCAACAGGACATTGGGATTATTTTCAAGAGCCACAGTGTGGGCTCACTGTTAGTGTTCTCCAGTGCTTTTTTTGTAAAAGAAAAAGGTGCCGGAACTCACACGTGTCATACAACCCACCTTGCCTACCCTACAAGGTTCCATCCAAAAAAGGTGCCGGAACTCCGTTCTGAGCGTTCTATGACAAAAAAAGCCCTGGTGTTCTCCACAAATAATCCTGGATTGTTGTCCATGAAATCTCATTGTTTCTTCAAATGAAGACATTGACTAACCTCAAACTCAAACTCTGTACATGTAAAAAGAAACAAAAAACTAGATTTACTGAGGTTTCCAAAGCATCTTTAACTGAGCCAGACATAAATTATCCAGCCAGGCTCACCAATGTTCCCCATGTCTTGTAAAGTCAGATATCATGGGAAATTAAGGCATTGTGGTGGCACAGTGGTTACAATGAAGTATTATAGGCAAAATTTATCCACTGCCAGGAGTTCGATCCTGACCGGTACAGTACATATAGTACATAAAATAAGGATGAGATGTCCCTGTAATTCCATATTTTAATTTTATGCACGTATTAATATGTCAGAACCATTTATATGACCTTGGAAACAGTGAACTTGAATGCTGTGTCATGTAAACCATGCAAATTGATTCTGATTATCTTAAAGTGATAATAGGTTGGAAACAAAGGCTTGAATCCAGACCATAATTTAGAAAGCGGACTAGAATTACCCTGCTCTTGAGGCTGTAACATGGTCATATGGTTTATACCTATGAGCCATGGTGGCACAGTGGTTAGAATGAAGTATTGCAGGCTAATTCTGCCCACTGCCAGGAGTTCGATCCTGACTGGGTCAAGGTTGACTTAGCCTTCCATCCATCCAAGAACAGAAAAATGAGGACCCAGATTGTTAGGGGCAATGTGCTGACTCTGTAAACCGCTTAGAGAATGCTGTACAAAATGATATATAACTTGAAATTCTATTGTTATTGTTATGTCTGGGACCGATTTTAAGATGGTACATGGATGTGGAAGTCATTCTCATCTGCATTCAATAAGCAATTATTGCAGAGGGATTTTCCTAAGTTTGAAATACCAGCCATTGAATCTGGACGACTTATAGAAAGTTATTTCAGCGATAAACCAAAAGGAGATTAAATTATGCACCCCTGTGACACCAAAGGTTTGTAATGGGGCTTAACTTTCACATTTTTTTTCTTGACTTTTATCTTCTCTGGCTTATTGCATTCATCATCGATAAGACATCTTATTTTGATTAGAGCAGTAATAAGACACCTGCACGGTACTCTCATTGCTAGCCATTGCATTCCTAGCAATAATCATCAGATTAGTTATTCCTCTGTGGTCCTCCATCATAAAATAGGCTTTGGGATATAAAAATGAGGTTAAGTTGAATTTTCATGGGGTTCAGGTTTTGTAGCAAAAACTGACATTTGGGGGGGAAAGATATAAAATATGTTCTGAAAGACCAGGTCTGTCTTAGAAAGAATTGCATTTTTCGATAAAATTGAAAACTTTCTCCTCTCTGACCAAACCACTCAGAGTTTTCCTAATTGTTTTAACTCCTTTTTTCCAAAACTCCTTCAGAAGTTTTTCAAACAGACTTTATTTTTTTTGCTGCATGTCTAAGTGCTTTAAAAAAAAAGAAAAGAGAAGTTTACCAGCATTCATTTTTTAAGATCTGTGCCTGCTAATATAAGATAACCAACCCTTTCTTTGTTGCACTGAAGTGCTTCATACTGGCATTTATTTAATTATTCTGCCAGATTAACATGTCTGCAGTTCATGAAAGCTGAATAATTTGTCCCCTTATAAAAATGCTTTCATTGTACATTAACTGCACTCAACATGGCCATTGTTAATTTTTCTTTCCCTATGCAGCAAGTATTACAAAAAACTAAGTAGGGATTATAACTGTATTTATAAAACCTAATTACTCTTTAATACAGGGATGCACTCTTGTGACTGGAGACATTGGCCATGAAGCCAATAACATGATAAATAAGAAAACAATAAATATGATTCTTTGTAATATGTAATTTGTAATATGAAACTTGTTTAATAAAGAAGTAGGAGGTAGGCGAGTGGTTGATATGAATGTGTTGTTATTTCTGTTGGGGATGCAGGGTTTTTATAATAAAAAAATAAAGTTTATTATAAACTTGTTCTTCAAGTATGGTTTTTTTTTCTTTTTTTATTAGTTTTATTCATTTATAACATAAAATGTGAAAATACAAAAGCAAATAGTAGGGGACAGCAGTAGAAAAAGGGAAACAAAAGGCATTGACTTCCAACTCTCTCTGTTGTAGTAAAATCAGACCTTAAAATCAAACCTCAACTTTTTACATTTCTATAGTAGTATGTCCTAACCATTTCTGTATCAGCAAATCAGTCTAATCGGTAAAACCCAAAATCATAATATCATTTTTCCCACCTCTAGCACAAAGTTCAGAAGCCGTTTCCAAGTGGAAACGAAAGGACTTAGGTTATTTTCTGTGTCAATTTGGCCATCTCTGCTATTTCCATCAGCTTTTGTAACCCTTTGTCCATGATGGGAATCGAGGCATCCTTCCACTTTTTTGAACAGAACAATCTTGCTGCCGTCACCATATATAAAATCAGAGTTCCAATTTTTTTCCCCAGTTCTCTTTCCATTAATGATAATGATAACTTTATTGTCACTTTGAATGTACACCAATCGGCATACATCAAAATGAAATTTCGTTGCATACAGCTCTCAAAGGGTCACCACCTCCGATATATACTTCTTGTTCGTGGCCCGCTCAAATTTCACATTGTCCATTTTAGTCTCTAGGGAGTGAACGATGGCACACAGGACAGATGGAAATGGGGCTCCATGTGGATTAGCCCTCAAATTCGCTTGTATTCTGACAACCTTGCCTTCTTTCCTTTTTCTGATCCTGACTCTTCCACCTTTTCCTTAAAGAGGCCTTGCTTCTTTTCGCACCTGGAGCACGCTGCTGCTGCCACCAACTCCTCCAAAAGCCTCTCTCTCTCTTCCTCTGGGCCTGCCGACAGCCTCATCCAGTTCCTTCGCTGCATAAGCTCCAGGTCCTCTCCTCCTCTGCCTCCTCTGGAAACAGCCCTGATTTGCAATACAATCCATCACTGGGCCAGCAGTCAGATCTTGCTGCTGGTAGAACAAATTCAAACAGCGCCAACGACTTTTAACGGTCTCACCAACAGTTCCAAAGCAACTAGAAACTTGCCATGCCAGCAAAGATTGTCGGTCGTATGTCGTATGTTACCTTAGTTCCACCATGTTGCTCAAACACATTAAAATCTTCCTGATCATGTGGCCTATAGCCCTTACTATCCCTCCCAAAACTATTTGCCTTCAAGAGCCAATGCAGCCGCAGCCACTCCAGGCACCGCCATCTTAGACCCCAAAGGAAAGTTTCTGGTTTAACCTTTACGTTCAATTTAAGGATTTTCTGCATCAATGTATGAATTCTACTCTAATATTTCTTTGCCTTATCAAATATCCAATGATAACTTCCAAGTGTGTTTTTCTATCTGTCAGTTAGTTTTTCTCTGTCTATCATACTGATGTTCAAAGTGTTCTTTTTTTGGATCACTTGAGCTAGATCCTAGTTCTACTTCTTCAACATATAGTCTTATCACAAATGCTCTCAAGGCTGTTTGCTGTTGCCAATGTTACGTATGTTAGTACTCACATTACTGTATGTTTAATAATTTGTAAGCTTCCATGAACCTTTTTCAGTGTCCAATCCATTCTCCTAAACTCAGAACATTAGTTCAATTAAGCTATCAAGTGCATCCGTAAATTTGAAGCCTTTTTTCTCACCCATGTGACACTTCCAAATTCATTAAAAACTGGCAGGGTGTAGCATAGTAATTTCAGTGGTTCTCAATCATTTCTTTATCACAGTCTATTTAAATACCTTTTGTGGCCACAGACCATGGCCACAGACCCCCCCAAGACTTAACTCAAGATTTAAATCATAGCATTTTTTTTCAAGCTTTCATGGACCCCCTTGTGACAATACCATGCCCTTTCCATGGCTGTGTAAGTCCATAGGTTAAGAACCGCTGGTCTATTTCGAACTTTAATAGCAGATTGGTCTTCCTTTTTTAGAAGAGCTAGGGTAGGATAAAACAACACCACAACATTATTCTGTCTTTGCAAATTGTCTGAATGCTGGCCAGTTTGAGTCAGCTGTTTGGCCTTAATCCCAGCCTGGCCTATTTTCAATTTCAGTAAAACGAAGTATTTTAGACCTTTTCAGAAATCACAGATAAAAACCAAATATAATAATAGCAAACAGTAGGAGGGAAGTCCACAACCCTAGAGTATGGTGAAACAATGATCAAAAGCTAAAGATAAGTATAAGATCAAGCCCCATAAAACAGTACAAAACAATACTTTAAAATGGCATTAAGTGACATTAAAATGACATTATATTTTTTCATACTGAATGAAAGTAGACTAGTCAGACAACAAACTGGATAAAAAGATGGAACTTTAATGAAGCCTGGACTTGTGATTAAATGCTTTGGTGATGAATTTCACTACAATACCTATTTGGGTTCTTGCAGTTATAATGTAAAACTATTAGTGAACACTGATTTCTCATGTATGGCTTTCATTTAATATTCAAGAACAACCAACGTGGAAGTCCAATTATGATTGCAGTCTTGTATACACTAACCTCCAGAATAAGCTTCATTGAAGAGTCTAATCTCAGTAGATTTTATTTATTTATTTATTTGACTTATATACCGCCCTATTCCCATAGGACTCAGGGCGGTTTACAGGGCAATTAAAACCATACAATACAAAAGTTAAAATAAATTTAAAACAATTAATTAAATTTAAGCCCAAAAGTTAAAACTTTGAAACCCAATTAAAAACCCCTAAGTCTAGGCCAGACAGCTCAAAGAGCCAAGTTTTCAGGTCCTGGAGGAATGAGCGGAGGTTGGAGACAGTCCTAAGTTCCATCAGAAGTTGGTTCCAGAGGGCAGGCGCACCCACAGAGAAGGCCCTCTCTCTGGGAGTCACCCACCGGCAATCCTTCACCGGTGGTACCCTAAGAAGGCACTCCCTGTGGGAGCGCACAGGACAATGGGAAGTTAATGTCGGCAGCAGGTGTTCCCTCAGATAATCCAGACCCAACCTGGAATCACATTATAAATTCAAGGAATATGAGCAAATCAGTTTAAACCAAGTTAAAATGCATGTACAGTAGTACCTATTCATCTACTCACATTTACATGCTTTCAAACTGCTATGTAGGCAGGAGCTGGCACAAGAATAGTATTAACACTGTTATACAGACCTCGGTCTCAAACCCAGACTGCCAGCTCTACAAGCTCACTGTCTTTAACTGTTGAGCCTTCACGATATCTCTATCTCTATCTCTATCTCTATCTCTATCTCTATCTCTATCTCTATCTCTATCTCTATCTCTATCTCTATCTCTATCTCTATCTCTATCTCTATCTCTATCTCTATCTCTATCTATCTCTATCTCTATCTCTCTCTATCTCTATCTCTATCTCTATCTCTATCTCTATCTCTATCTCTATCTCTATCTCTATCTCTATCTCTATCTCTATCTCTATCTCTATCTCTATCTCTATCTCTATCTCTATCTATCTATCTATCTAAGATAGATAGATAGATAGATAGATAGATAGATAGATAGATAGATAGATAGATAGATAGATAGATAGATGGCTTTTTTGTCATAGAACGCTCAGAACGGAGTCCCGGCACCTTTTTTGGATGGAACCTTGTAGGGTAGGCAAGGCGGGTTGTATGAGTTCCGGCACCTTTTTCTTTTACAAAAAAAGCAGTGGATAGATAGATAGATAGATAGATAGATAGATAGATAGATAGATAGATAGATAGATAGATAGATATACTGATAGTGATAGTGATAGACATAGAGATAGATATTCACCACAATATTTAATAGGTTATGGTTTCCACCCGAGTTACATCATGATGAGGAAGCAAAACAAAAGAAAGTCTAAGATTGACACACTTTTGAAGTTATGTGATTCTTTGAAATAAAAGGAAAAACCCAACTCTACCATCTGGAACTTGAGAACTTAGGACTTCCAATTATTCCCCTTAGGTATTTTTGTTATCTCATATCCAAGATTTTGCTGCCTCTCAGACACATGTGTCAACATCCAGATGTCCAGTTTATCAAGACGAGTTTCTTCTTCCTTCCTTGGAAGATATACTTGAGTGTGTTTTTTTTTCCCAATATGCAACTTAAGGTACGTGGGAGGAAGAAAAAAAAAATCACATAAAAGAAACAGAGAGCCTCATAATTTGAATCCAGGGTGACTGCTGCTGGTGTAGAGAAGGATGCATAACACGTCCATATATAGTATTATAGAAAGGGAAGAAAAAAGTGCCTTACAGAGATTAAACAAACTGAGTAAGTATTCTTATGAAATCAAAGAGTGCAACATTTGTTGAAATATAGCCATGGCCATCAATAACATTTTGACTTTCTATTTAGGGACATAAGACCTAAATCAATCTCACATGGTGAAAATCTCAGAACAGTTCCTGGCCATCCATCACACTGCCATAATGTCATCTACAAAGTAGAGGAACTTGGACTGAAATGCAAGAAATGCTGGTTCTTGGGCAAGGTAGAAAACAAGATTCTTGCTTCCTTCCCATACCTTAATCAAACAAAGAATATATTGTTCTTCTAAAATTAACTATAATCACCTATGATGAGAGAAGAAGAACATAGAATAACAGAGTTGGAAGGGACCTTGGAGGTCTTCTAGTTCAACCCCCTGCTCAAACAGGAGATCCTTAGAGAAATGGTTGCGCAGTGGTTAGATTGCAGTATTATGGGCTGACTTGGCTCACACTGCCAGATGTTCGATTCCTTCGATCTTGGCTGACTCAAGTTTGACTCAGTCTTCCATTCTTCTGAAGTCAGTAAAATAAGGATACCCTGATTCTGTAAACTGCTTAGAGAGGGCTGTAAAGCACTGTGAAGCAGTATATAAGTCTAACTGCTATTGCTATTGTTATCATATACCAGGAGTCTTCAAACTTGGCCCTTTTATGACTTGTGGACTTCAACTCCCAGAATTCCTCAGCCAGCCTCCATTTTGTTTGTTATATTTAAGACAGGGGTCTTCAAACTTGGCCCTTTTATGACTTGTGGACTTCAACTCCCAGAATTCCTCAGCCAGCCTCCATTTTGTTTGTTAGATTTAAGACAGGGGTCTTCAAACTTGGCCCTTTTATGACTTGTGGACTTCAACTCCCAGAATTCCTCAGCCAGGCACATTGGCTGAAGAATTCTGGGAGTTGAAGTCCACAAGTCATAAAAGAACAAGTTTGAAGACTCCTGGTCATTTACTGCGTTTTCCTGAAAGTAAAGCCTATACCAACAATGAAGCCTAGCTTTATTTTTGGGGGTGGGGGTGTGGACCTGTCCCACCTGCTCCACAGCTACTTACCTTGCAGCTGGGCCTCTCCTATCCAGCCCACTTCTTCTTCTGAGGCCTCTTCTGCAGCCATGCCTGCATTTCTCAGTCACAGGGCTTTCCGGAAGGCCTCTGCAGCCAAGAACCAAGCTACAGATAGCTTGGTACTCGTCAGCTTAGGCCTTCTGGAAAGGACTGACTGCAAAATGCAGGCCCAAATGCAGCTGCACAAGTTCAGCCCCAGAAGAAGTGGACCAGCTGGGAGGGGGGTGTCGATGCTGGAGGTGAGGTAAGGCCTACCCAAAAAATAAGACCTGGTGCTTCTTTTGGAGGCAAAAAAAGAACATAAGACCTGGTATTATTTTTGGGGAAACAAGGTACCATCTCAGACAAATGGTTGTCTGGTCTCTTTTTGACAGCCTCCAGTGATGGAGCACAACTTCTGAAAGCAAGCTGTTCCATTGATTGATCGCATTCACCATTAGGAAATTTCTCCTTAGTTCTTCCTTGCTTCTCTCCTTGGTTAGTTTGCATCCATTGTTTCTTGTCTTGCCTTTTGGTGCCTTGGAAAATAATTTGACCCCCTCATCTTTTAGGAGACCCTCTAATATTGGAACACTACTAATAGGAGAAGGAAGGAAGGACTCACTGGAGAAGAGCCTAATGCTGGGAAAGGTGGAGGGCAAGAGAAGAAGGGGATGACAGAGAACGAGGTGGCTGGATGGAATCACTGAAGCAGTAGGCGTGAGCTTAAATGGACTCCAGAAGATGGTAGAGGACAGGAAGGCCTGGAGGAACATTGTCCATAGGGTTGCGATGGGTCAGACATGACTTCGCAGCTAACAACAACAACAACACTAATATGTCTCCTGTAGTCCTTTTTTTCTCATTAGACTAGAATACCCAATTCCTTTAACTGTTTTTTGTCTTGTTTTACATTCCATCCCCCTAATCATTCTAGTTGCTCTTTTCAGAGTCTAAACATTAGATAGATATAGATATAGATATAGATATAGATATAGATATAGATATAGATATAGATATAGATATAGATATAGATATAGATATAGATATAGATATAGATATAGATATAGATATAGATATAGATATAGATATAGATATAGATATAGATATAGATATAGATATAGATATAGATATAGAAAGAGATATAGAAAGAGATAGAAATAGAGATAGAGATAGAGATAGAGATAGAGATAGAGATAGAGATAGAGATAGAGATAGAGATAGAGATAGAGATAGATGATATAGATACAGATATAGATATAGATATAGATATAGATATACATATAGCTATAGATATAGATATAGATATAGATATAGATATAGATGATATAGATATAGATATAGATATAGATATAGATATAGATATAGATATAGATATAGATATAGATATAGATATAGATATAGATATAGATATAGATATAGATATAGATAGATATAGATATAGATATAGATATAGATATAGATATAGATATAGATATAGACAGTGCTTTTTTTGTAAAAGAAAAAGGTGCCGGAACTCACACATGTCATACAACCTTGCCTACCCTACAAGGTTCCATCCAAAAAAGGTGCTGGGACTCCGTTCTGAGCGTTCTATGACAAAAAAGCCCTGGATATAGATATAGATATAGATCAGGGGTGTCAAACTCAATTTCATTGAGGGCCGCATCAGCATTGCGGTTGCCCTCAGGGGGCCGGGTGGGTAAGGCCAGGGTGGGCGTAGCCTACTGGGTGGGCGTGGCTAGAGTGCGTACGGCCTACTGGGTGGGTGTGGCCAGCTCTACATCATTCGCATGAAGGGTGCCTATGGGGCCCTGGGCAGGAGTGGGACAGATCTGAGGGTCTCTGGGCTAGGGCCAAGGCAGTGGGGGGCGTTCCCTCACTGTTTCCAGGATGGCTTTGCGGGCCACATGAAACCACTTCGTGGGCCGCATCCGGCCCCCGGGCCTTGTGTTTGACATGTCTGATATAGATAGATATAGATTGTGGTGACCAGATGCAGTATTCCAAGTATGGTCTTGATTGAAGAGTGTAGCATATGAGACAAAAAATTTTGTTAGAGAAAGGAATATATCCCTGGGAAACTTTTTTTTTTAGACTATCCACATCTCTTCTACATGTTGACAAGTCACTGGCTGCAATTTGTCCACTTGGAAGAATTAACTTTTCTCACTGTTGTTCAAACGCTAATGTCCTCAAATTAATGAAGTTCAAGCAGAAATGTTTGTTTTTGATTTAAACTATCTTGTGCCGTGTTGATAAGTTGAATGGATAGGCCTGACCTTTCCATTGCAACACAGAGCCAATGAATCAACAGAGTAATAGGTCACCTAGCACATATTCTACCTAGCATATGTAGCACACCAGCCATTATAAAATACATATCCAATCATTGGTAAAATATTCCACAATGTACAAATAAAACATTTGTTTATCCTATTAAACTGTCAGCTTGTATTAACTTGAAGAGGTCACCAATAAAAACTCTGTGTGCATTAATATTCATGTGTTATTGCAATGAAGTAAACAAGGTCAGGAAATCGGCGGTGTGTGCTTTAAAATAAAATTTTGAAAGAAGAGCTTTGGACTATGTGAAAGAAATCACCCCTCTGCTTTATTTTATTTTATTCGGCTTAGCTAATCAACAAAAAAAAAGTGCAAGGCAGCAACCCAGGCTCCAAATTTATAAATTACGGGGAAGAAAAAGAACAATTTATTTGGTGATGAAAAGAGTAACTCGGGAGAACTGGCTTTACATTTTCTTCCTTGACCCTTTTAAGGGTGGTGAGAAGACTAATTCAAATTCTGATATATATAAAATCATTGCTGCAGGTCAGGTACTTGGTCTAAACCCATTGCCTCCGAATTTAAAACTCGTGGTATTTTGCTAGAATCTAAGATAATCAAGAAGAAGATAAGGAATGTTAACACTGAGGAATTTATGTTTATAGCCCTACTGATGTCAGTCCCAACTATGACAATGAAAGGACAAGACTAAATAGCAATAGCAATTGCACGTAGACTTAAATCCTCTGAAGGGACATGGTGGCTCAGTGGGTTAGCATGCTGAGCTTGTCGATCAGAAGGTCGGCAGTTTGGCGGGTTGAATCACGAGTGCCATGTAACAGAGTGAGTGTCTGTTACTCATCCCAGCTTCTGCCAACCTAGCAGTTCGAAAGCACGTAAAAATGCAAGTAGAAAAATAGGGACCACTACGGTGGGAAGGTAACAGCGTTCCGTGCGCCTTTGGCGTCTAGTCATTCTGGCCACATGACCACGGAGACGTTCTCGGACAAGCACTGGCTCTTCGGCTTTGAAACGGAGATGAGCACCAGCCCCTAGAGTTGGAAACGACTAGCACGCATGTGCAGGGGAACTTTTACCTTTTACCTTACATCCTCTCATACAGCATCACAGTCTGGTTTGGAAACATCCCTGCTTCAGACAGGAAGGCGGTGCAGAGAGTGATGAGGATGGCCGAAAAGATCATTGGCAGCTCCCTCCCTTCCATCCAGGACATAGCACAGAAGCATTGCTTGAGCAGGGTCTGCAAGATTGTCTGGGATGCTACACAACCTCTTCATGACCTGTTTTCCTTGTTACCTTCTGGGAAGAGGGGGCTCCGTGGTATCCAAAGCAGAACATCCAGATTCAGTTGCAGTTTTGTTCCATACAGTATTAACCTTGTGAACTCTCAAGCTTCCTCCTTCTGTTATGTATTCAAGATGGACAGTGATTAATATTTATATGTTACTTATAGGTAAGGGTGTAGGTTTTTACATATGTTGTATATAGTATTTTTACATGTGTGTTATGTATGTGTACGCTTCGAGAGCAAGCAACTAAATTTTATTTTAACGTGTGCTATTGTGCCCACAGTTAAAAAAATGATAATAAAGGTTATCTATCTATCTATCTATTTCCAGCTTTCCTTATGGACCCGGACAAATGACTCCATTCTATAAAACAGCCAAATTGTTTAGTTTTTTGCTTGCTTGCTTGTTTGAGACTCACATGGAACCAAGAAAAAAAGAATATTAATGAGTAGGGGAGAGAGAGAGAGACAGAGAGAGACAGAGAGAGACAGAGAGAGACAGAGAGAGACAGAGAGACAGAGAGACAGAGAGACAGAGAGACAGAGAGACAGAGAGAGATACTGCTTCGTGGCTCTTTACAGCCATCTCTAAGCATCTCCACCATTACACTAAGCAGGCTCTCACTGGTAAAACATTCTAGATAGATAGATAGATAGATAGATAGATAGATAGATAGATAGATAGATAGATAGATAGATAGATAGATAGATAGATAGATAGATAGATAGAGATAGACATAGAGACAGAGACAGAGACAGAGACAGAGACAGAGATAGAGAGAGATAGAGATAGAGATAGATAGATAGATAGATATAGATATAGATATAGATATAGATATAGATATAGATATAGATATAGATATAGATATAGATATAGATAGAGATATAGATAGAGATAGAGATAGAGATAGAGATAGAGATAGAGATAGAGATAGAGATAGAGATAGAGATAGAGATAGAGATAGAGATAGAGAGAGAGAGAGATAGAGATAGAGATAGATAGAGATAGAGATAGAGATAGAGATAGAGATATATAGATATACTACTTCACCTACCAGGTTCCCCCCCACCAAAAAAAGGAAAAAAAATGATAGTGAGAAGTATCCCTTGTCTCAAGGTATAGGAAGGCAGATCTGCATGTTAACAAGATTTTTTATTGTACATACATACAGTACATAAAATAAGGATGAAATGTCCCTGTAATTTCATATTTTAATTTTATGCACGTAGTAATATGCCTGGACCATTTGTATGACCTTGGAAATGGTGAACTTGAATGCTGTGTCATGTAGACCATGAAAATTGATTTTGGTTACCTTAAAGTGACAATAGATTGGAAACAAAGGACTGAATCCAGATCATGATTTGCAAAGATGGACTAGAATCACCTTGCTCTAAAGGCTGTAACATGGTCATATGATTTATACCTATGAGCCATGGTGGCACAGTGGTTAGAATGAAGTATTGCAGGCTAATTCTGCTGTAAAGCACTACAAAATGGTATATAACTCGAAATTCTATTGTTATTGTTATGTCTGGGACCGATTTTAAGATGGTACATGGATGTGGAAGTGATTCTCATCTGCATTTAATAAGCAATTATTGGAAAGGGATTTTCTTAAGTTTGACATACCAGCCATTGAATCTGGATGAGTTATTTCAGCAATAAACCAAAAGGAGATTAAATTATGCATCCCTGTGACACCAAAGGTTTGTAATGGGGCTTAACTTTGGCAATTTTTCTTGACTTTTGTCTTCTCTGGCTTATTGCATTCATCATCGATAAGACATCTTATTTTGATTAGAGCAGTAATAAGACACCTGCACGGTACTCTTATTGCTAGCCATTGCATTCCTAGCAATAATCATCAGATTAGTTATTCCTCTGTGGTCCTCCATCATAAAATAGGCTTTGGGATATCAAAATGAGGTTAAGTTGAAGTTTCATGGGGTTCATGTTTTTTAGCAAAAGCTGACATTTGGGAGGGGAAAATATAAAGTCTATTCTCCAGCTGAAGAACAAGAAGCTGTGAGACCTGGTCCTCCCTTAGAAATAAAAATGAGCTAATCTGGGTCACTTATTCTCCTTCAGACTGATATATCTCCCAGGATTACTGTTGTGGGAAAAATAGAAAGCAAATGCATTAGGTAAGCTGCCTTGTTTTCGTAGATTTTCACAGGTACAGGTATGTAGGTCTTGGCGTATTTGGGTCTTTTCCCGTGTAAGATTGAGGGTGTCTTGGTGACGTTTCGATGAGACCCCACTAGTCATCTTCAGGCTGGTGTCTTCGGCTTCGTGATTGTGCGAGCAAAGCGTGATCGGAGCTGCCGTCTCTCTATAAAATATTGGTGGGGTTGTGTGTGGTGCTGGCTTTGTTGCTGTAAGCGGGTTGGTTGGCTGTGTTGTTAAATAAATAAATAAATAAATGAAGGGTGGTGTTATATTTTATCTTATCTCGTCTCAAGTAGGGCTGGTAGATTGATTTTTTCTTGCCTTTATTTGAAATAAACAGAAAGAATATGGATGTCTTCCCTCCCTTCTGAAGTCTGTCTCCTGATTTCCGGATGTTTCTTGAGTTTACCAAAGTTGCTAAAATGTTTAGAACACTATGTGATTCTAAGTGTGGTTAAAAAAGTTTGATATCTATCTATCTATCTATCTATCTATCTATCTATCTATCTATCTATCTATCTATCTATCTATCTAGAAGGATGGATAGATGGTTGGATAGATAGATCGATGATAGATAGATAGATAGATAGATAGATAGATAGATAGATAGATAGATAGATAGATAGAGATAGATAGATAGATAGATAGATAGATAGATAGATAGATAGATAGATAGATAGATAGATGATAGATAGATAGATAGACTTTGTTGCTTGAAGGCTGACTTCTGCCCTTCTCTGAAAAGCTTCTTAGCTCTTCCTTGCAATGAAAGGTGCCACTTAACCAGTAACATTTCTGAACCAAAAATGCTTCCAATGTCTGTTGTTAAATCAGCAAGAAGCTTGTAAACTCTGGGAAAGAAGCGATGCAATATTTGACTGTAGTTTGGATGCAAGACCTTTAATCAGGAGGCAGAGTCCATGAATTCACAGGGTGGACAGTTGAAAAAAGCCATTGGTTTAAACCATCATGGGCACAGAAAGACATTAGACTAGCTCTCTGGCCATGACAATCAACCATTCCATTTGGCTTATTTCTTGTTTGTCATGAAGTTTCTTGTCCAGCCGAGTCATGTCTATGAATCTGAGAGCTGAGTGAAGCTGTCTCAAGAAAAGAGGCCTACATTTTCTACTGAGATGTTCATGAGAACATGAGAGTAGCCTGCTTAAGGAGGTTGTTGAAAGCTCATTTTCATATGTTCTCTTCTCCTCCCTTAAAAACTGATTAAAATAAAATATATATAAAAAATCAACATACCACAATGTTTTCCCCATTTATTACATTGCAGCATTTCACCCTTGGTATTAATAAATATTATGGGAAAGGGTGGGGTGACCCGACCTTGAAGCTCTCAGAAATAGTCATTGATTTTCAAATGTCCAGTTCTAGATAAGTACTCCAAATAGGTTATTCAGGATTAAAAAAAATGAAGTACCATACTGTTATCATTTATTAAATCTATATGACTAATTGGTTTTCATGGTGAAGACATCCTCTGGAGTAAAAGAGAACAAGTTTAAGAAGTAGAGTAGTTACTCACAGACATATTCTTCTAAACCTTGTAAGAGGACACTTTAGTGGCAAACCTATCCTTGCATAAGACGCTATTTGAAAGAAACCTTTAAAAAATGTCCTGAAGGAGGTAAAAGGCATTCCAAATTCATGGGAATTGTTCAGATATTATGAAAAAAGAAGTCTTCTTTAAAATATATTGAGGACAATAAAGAGCTTGGACCCTTTACTTGTGTCTCCTGTTGCAGATAGAACATTAGCAACGAATAGTTGATAGGGCAACACCAGTGTGTTGCTGTTTTATACTAACTGAGGTCTGGTTCACATTTTTGAGTTTGGAAACAGCAAGAGGGAGGTGAAGAATGTAGGTCAGAAACCCAGCAGGCCACTGACTCCAGCCTTGCTTGGTTGAGTAATCTGTTGTTTTGATTTGAAAATGAAATTTATCCCACGAGTATGTGTTGCAGTTAGATAGATTAGTCATGTATTCTAGGATTCTTGGCATGGTGTATCATTTGTCAAAAAGACACCTCGGTGACCAAATGAAATCACACCCTCTAATCAACGTTCTGTGCTCGCATTTCAGTTGCTCAAATTAGATCAGCTCTCTATAGCAAACAAGATGTATAATGTATATAATCTTCACTAATTCTGTCATCTAAGTGTGTGTGATCTTTAATCTTCATGAGGATGATTATTCACAGAGAACTGACCTTGTCAAATATCGCTCTTGAGCTCTATCGTCTTTGGAGGGTATTATTAGATATTTTCCCTGCAGACCCCATGGGTGCTTTGTTGTTTTAATGTTTCAACTATCCAGTGGCAAGTATTCTGAATAGTGAGAAGAACGTGGTGTGTTCCTTGAGGGGGAATAAATAATGCTCATAACAACAATAACAATGCCTGTGGAATTTAAGTCACGGTCAGCTGGGGAAATTCACAGTGACATGAAGAACATGGCCTCCTATCAGTGGTGGGATTCAAATATGGGAACAACCAGTTCTCTTTGTGGATGCCATTTCCGGAAGTCCAGTCTAGGCCTGGGCAACAAAAAAATAGCTACTGGTTCTCCTGAAGTGGCACGAACTGGCTGAATCCCACCACTGCCTCCTATACATACATTGCAGTCTACATTTTATACTTACCATCTGATGAACAAAATTCTTACTTGACATTGTGAGCTATCCAGAATCTTTTGGAGCTGGCTACCATAATAACTTTAATAATAATAATAATAATAATAACATAGGTTCAATGTCTATGGAGATTTTCAGTCATCCAGACCATGATTGTCCTAAAGGTGCTTTTTCAGGAGATAAGCACCATGCCCCAGAGACACACATGACTGGAGAGGGAAATGTTTACCATTTTACTTTGCACATGCTCTTGAAAATTGCAATACAGCTCTTTAAAAGGATTTGCACAGCCCTCAACATTATTTTCAAGAAGTCTTAATTGGGCTTGAATAAATACTTCATAAACTTTAGCTCTTCTTCTTCTTCTTCTTCTTCTTCTTCTTCTTCTTCTTCTTCTTCTTCTTCTTCTTCTTCTTCTTCTTCTTCTTCTTCTTCTTCTTCTTCTTCTCCTCCTCCTCCTCCTCCTCCTCCTCCTCCTCCTCCTCCTCCTCCTCCTCCTCCTCCTCCTCCTCCTCCTCCTCCTTCTTCTTCTTCTTCTTCTTCTTCTTCTTCTTCTTCTTCTTCTTCTTCTTCTTCTTCTTCTTCTTCTTCTTCTTCTTCTTCTTCTTCTTCTTCTCCTTCTCCTTCTACTCCTCCTCCTCCTCCTAACTTTTTTCTCAAATTCTGATGATTTTAACAATCATAATATTAATTCTGGATGACAATTAACAATAGCAATTGTGACGAGTAAGGAACTGCACCATTTCTCTAATGAACTGTGAATAATCACACTACTTTTTTTAAAAAGAGAGACTTATTTGTTTGGGTACATGCAATGCCTAGTTATCCAATTATTCCTGCAAAATTACAACTAGAGGAAGTCAAATCTGTTAAATGAAGAAGGTCACAAAAGTAATTATGACTGCTGAAGCATATGATTAAAATACTTTACAGGAAGAGAGACAACACAGGAATGTACCTGTTTCTGCTTGTTACGAGGATGATGGACTTTGTGCTCATCAATGCTTCAAGGAGCTGAGTTACAGGTAAAACATTATTACCGTTCTGAAAGTCAGGTTCATGACAAGAGCATTGCTTATCTAATTAAAAAGAAAATAAACATATTCTCCTTAATTTGACTGTGTTCTACAGATTAGCAAATATTGTTTGGATACAGCTCAGGCACACCAACAGCCTGTTGACTCCTCTTTCAGATGCCCTTACTTGAACTGAATCTGCCACTGAAATTAATTGGTTTATAATGCTCACCTCTGATGAGATTAAGTCATTCTGGGAGGCCTGAAGCTAAAGCACCAAGAGGTATTATGAACTCGGTGTGATTTAAAGAGCACTTTTATTAAATGCATTGATAATAGCTTGCTGGAATAATTCTCCTCTCTATATCCACTAGGCAGTCTCTGACAGTAAGAGATATGACATTAAAAGCAGAAGGGGCCTTGGGCTATTTTCCTGTAAAAATAAGTATTATGGATTGAAATCAGAATCTGCCTAACATCCAATAATTCCGTTTTGTGGATCACATTCTTTGACAAAGTGAAAGACTTCCCTGCTGCCAACTTATATCTATCAAATGCTTGGATGTGTTCATGAAGAGAATAGCTCCAAAGTTGTATTTGAAAAATATGTTTATCCAACAAATAATAATAATAATAATAAAAATTGCTAAAAAACTCTCTCTTCAGACCTAAACTTCAGGGTAATTCCAGCATCCCCAAACATACTGTATGTACAGGTGAAACTCTAAAAATTAGAATATCGTGCAAAAGTTCATTTATTTCAGTAATGCAACTTAAAAGGGGACACTAATATATGAGATAGACACATTACATGCAAAGCAAGATAGTTCAAGCCGTGATTTGTCATAATTGTGATGATTATGGCATACAGCTCATGAAAACCCCAAATCCACAATCTCAAAAAATTAGAATATTGTGAAAAGGTGCAATATTCTAGGCTCAAAGTGTCCCACTCTAATCAGCTAATTAAGCCATAACACCTGCAAAGGGTTCCTGTACCTTTAAATGGTCTCTCAGTGTGGTTCAGTAGGAATCACAATCATGGGGAAGACTGCTGACCTGACAGTCGTGCAGAAAACCATCATTGACACCCTCCATAAGGAGGGGAAGCCTCAAAAGGTAATTGCAAAAGAAGTTGGATGTTCCCAAAGTGCTGTATCAAAGCACATTAATAGAAAGTTATGTGGAAGGGAAAAGTGTAAGAAAAAGGTGCACAAGCAGCAGGGATGACCGCAGCCTGGAGAGGATTGTCAGGAAAAGGCCATTCAAAAGTGTTGGGGACTTTCACAAGGAGTGGACTGAGGCTGGAGTCAGTGCATCAAGAGCCACAACACACAGACAGATCCTGGACATGGGCTTCAAATGTTGTATTCCTCTTGTCAAGCTGCTCCTGAACAACAAACAATGTCAGAAGCGTCTTACCTGGGCTAAAGAAAAACAGACCTGGTCTGTTGCTCAGTGGTCCAAAGTCCTCTTTTCTGATGAGAGCAACTTTTGCATCTCATTTGGAAACCAAGGACCCAGAGTCTGGAGGAAGAATGGAGAGGCACACACTGCAAGATGCTTGAAGTCCAGTGTGAAGTTTCCACAGTCTGTGTTGATTTGGGGAGCCATGTCATCTGCTGGTGTTGGTCCACTGTGCTTCATTAAGTCCAGGGTCAACGCAGCCGTCTACCAGGAGATTTTGGAGCACTTCATGCTTCCTTCCGCAGACAAGCTTTATGGGGTGCTGACTTCATTTTCCAGCAGGACTTGGCACTTGCCCACACTGCCAAAAACACCAAAACCTGGTTCAATGACCATGGGATTACTGTGCTTGATTGGCCGGCAAACTCGCCTGACCTGAACCCCATAGAGAATCTATGGGGCATTGCCAAGAGAAAGATGAGAGACATGAGACCGAACAATGCAGAAGAGCTGAAGGCCGCTATTGAAGCATCCTGGTCTTCCATAACACCTCAGCAGTGCCATAGGCTGATAGCTTCCATGCCACGCCGCATTGAGGCAGTAATTGCTGCAAAAGGGGCCCAAACCAAGTACTGAGTACATATGCATGCTTATACTTTTCAGAGGTCTGATATTGTTCTATGTACACTCCTTGTTTTATTGATTGCATGTAATATTCTAATTTTCTGAGATTGTGGATTTGGGGTTTTCATGAGCTGTAAGCCATATTCATCACAATTATGACAAATCACGGCTTGAACTATCTTACTTTGCATGTAATGAGTCTATCTCATATATTAGTTTCCCCTTTTAAGTTGCATTACTGAAATAAATGAACGTTTGCACGATATTCTAATTTTTCGAGTTTCGTGTGTGTGTGTGTGTGTGTATAATTACCACCTGAAATTTAATCAGATCCTGGTTATATTCATTTCCTGCATTTAGCAAACTGATTAATAGAAGCTCGCTTTTTCCCTCAATCCCTTCCTTCCTTCCTTCCTTCCTTCCTTCCTTCCTTCCTTCCTTCCTTCCTTCCTTCCTTCCTTCCTTCCTTCCTTCCTTCCTAGTCTAGCCTACACGTGTTGACTTGTCTGGTGGTCCTCCACATAGATACTGCTGACATCTGTCTGTATTTTACTTCAAGAGTCAGGTAAAAATCTATCAGATTTGAAATTCGAGACATTGCACTATCTGCTAAATATTATAAGATTCTATATAGGTAAGTAGGTAACAGGTAATGGTTAAATGCATGATAGACTCAAAGCTGTCTATTTCATTCACTGGTCAAGAGTGGGCCAATGAACTACTACATCCCACTACAATGATGCTCAGAAGATGCGTGACTGTGTTTGTCAGTGTGTAATCATACTTTCATTACATATATGCACAGTCAGCTAACTGAATCCGAAAAGTAATACCAACCCATTTGTTAGGGGAAATTTAATTTGAGATCATGGGAGAAAAAAGTCCTCAGACTGTAACTAGTAAACCATTCTGGTACAGAATGCAGCCGCAAGAGTTGTGTTGGGAGTTTCCCGATACTCCCATGTTACACCCCTGTTCCGCGAGCTACATTGGCTTCCAGTTGTCTTCCGTGTGAGATTCAAGGTGCTGGTAATGACCTACAAAGCCCTTCATGGCATGGGTCCGGATTACCTACGGCAACACCTGCGGCTGGCGTCAACTTCCCTCCTCCCAGTGCGCTCCCACAGAGTGGGCCTCCTCAGGGTGCCACCGGTCAAAGAATGTCGACTGGTGGTCCCCAGGGGGAGGGCGTTCTCTGTGGGCGCGCCGGATTTATGGAACCATCTTCCGGTTGAGCTCCGGATGGCGCCCGACCTTCGCTCCTTCCGGCGCGATCTAAAGACCTATCTGTTCAAACAAGCCGGCCTGGCCTGATGGGTGATGGGTTTGGGTTTTATTGCTTTTTATGTATTTTAACTTATTGTTATAGTTTTTGGGCATCTTGTTTAATCTCTTTTAATTTTTGTATTCTTGTCTTTTAACATGTATTGCCCTGTTCACCGCCCTGAGTCCTTCGGGAGAAGGGCGGTATACAAATAAAATTATTATTATTATTATTATTATTATTATTATTATTATTATTATTATTATTATTATTATTATTATTATTATTATTATTATTATTATTATTATTATTATTATTATTATTATTATTATTATTATGGAAAAAGATTGGACAGCATCTTTATGGCCATTCCTAGCTTTCACTGTTTTAAATCTATTCTCCTTTCCCAAGGAAAACCTGATCCGATTTGTCAAACTCAATTTAGTTGATGTCTGAGAATGAAAAATGTAAATATTGAGTTCCCTGTCTGTCAAATCTGATATTAAAGAGGGTCAGAGCTATAGCCTCACATTTCATTCACATTATCCAATCTGGAATTTAAACATTAGGAGCAAGAGAAGCTTTAGGGACACATTACAGAGTCCATGAACGGGCTCCAGTGACTTATATTTTCAATGCAAACTAATCAACAGAAGTGATTCCTTGACTTAAAGGAATCTTTCTGTTGTGTTCCCGGACTGCAGAAGTCAAACGTCTTCAGTAGTCCTGCCAATCTATGATTCCATGCTGGACAATATTCATCTTTTGAGACGTTTGCTCTACATCCTGTAGATTTTTATTTTCATGAATGGATAATTAGGAACACGGTTTTCAAAAGCACAAGATGGCTACGGCAGCCAAAATCTGGCTTTAACCCATGCTGTTTCCTCATCTGTCACTTATCACTATAACATGAGAATGAAACCTCCAGAATCCAGTTTTTGAAATTGCTTGAAATAGGATGACAATGATTTCCTCGGCCATCTGCTGTGGCAGTTTTCTCAAATTTCCAGACTTATTTCTTTTGCTTTGGTGCAAAGCAGGGGCAGCATCTGGAATCCCTTATCGTTACTAGTTCTGGGTCATTTGCGAGCATCCTCAGAACAGATGACAAAAGGATCACTTCATTAATTTCCTTTGAGAGCAGCAAATGATGAAGGAATACAAACCATCCCAAAAGAAGCAATCCCCAATCAGCATAGGCAAATGAATGCCTAAAACCTTTTTTTCCTTTTTTTTCCTTTTGCTCTTCCATTACAGTGTGAATCACTACATTCCTTGCCTTTGAGTTTCTTCTGTTGAGGAAGACAGTGTCTCATCTACAAATGTAGTTATATGTGGACTGATCTGCAACTTCTTGGGATTTATGTTACAGAACAACCGGGAATTTATTATTCCAAATTGTATGCCCTAACCTCAGAATTTACCCTGCCTTCCTACTCAAGTGGAAGGAACTGTGGCTATCCATGGCGAAGGACAAACTGAATTAATTGTATTTGTCTTAATGCTGGAATCCCTCATTCAAATTTAACAGAGAAACAGGGAATTAGGAATACTAGCATATTCCTAGGAAAGTATCATATTAGAGTCCATTGTTTCTAATTTTATACATACTATACATTATCTTTTCCAGGATTTATTTAAGTAATTCCAATTTCATCTTTATTAAAGGAAAATAAATTGTATTTTAATGGTTGGTTTTAACTTATTTATGTTTTAATATAGCTAGATAACTATATAACTAGATAGATATAGATTATATATATATATATATACTGTATATATATGTACATATAGCCCTAACAATTTTCATTATCTCCTTAGTTGATGGAATCCATTTCAAAAACCAATAATTTCTTGAAATCCACTGAGCCACAAATTACCCATTAAAAAATATTTTCAAAGATCATTACCTTTGCCCACTCCATGGATTTTAGCTGCTCATTTCCTGGATTCTCACTTTTAACCCCATTCAAAAAGAAGGGAGAGATTATTCACTGGCAAGGAAATGATTTTAATGTAATGCAAGTGGTGTAATTGTTTATTGTTAAAAACACTGCTTCTTTTTTAAATAAATAAATAAATAAAAAAGGTCAACAGGATATCAATCTGAAGATTGATTTTTTATGACCTATGGCTATTAGGATAAAATGAAATGATGAATATTATATTCACTGTGTTCAATTCAGCGAGAGGGCTTGCCATTTTCGTAGTTGTATTTCTTTCTTTCTTTTTCCCTTAAAGGAACACATAGCTATCTATCTATCTATCTATCTATCTATCTATCTATCTATCTATCTATCACTCAAAATGTTTCCAGTCACATGGTGTGTTGTTGTTTTTTGCCAAGACCTACGGACATTCAATATGAATTTCATAAAAGTGCTCACAAGTTACCTGTAACTGGAAAGATATCTGTGTTTCCAGTTGCAAGAATAGCTATAAATACTGTCCCTCCAATATACTAATAGCCCCTTTTCAGATCTTTGCAGGACTTACAATAGCCTTTTGCCCATGAAGAATGACCTTCTTCACAGACTTCCATCTTTATGCCCTACTGACAGTGGTGGGATTCGAATATGTGAACAACCGGTTCTCTGTGTGGATGCTGCTTCTGGAAGTCCATTCTGGGCCTGGGCAACAAAAAAAAATAGCTACTGGTTCTGCTGAAGTTGTGTGAACTGGCTGGATCCCACTACTGCCTATTGACCTATAAGAATCCTTAATCCTACAAAGTGGCAAAACTTTGCATATAACTTGTGTAATTCCTGCTTATATGCTTGCCTACATTTGTATCCCTTTGTAACTGCTTAAAGTCGATATACAGAACTGAATTATACAGATTTCTAATCTCGCCTATTGTGTTTTTTTACAGAATTTACTGCATATGTCTGTTTCCTATCTTTGTAAATTAGCATGAATAACATTTACTGATAAGCTGTGTTCCACTGATAAGTCAAAAGTCCTCCAGATTTTCCAAATCTTATCAAACAGCTTCAGAAATTGAAGCTCATAACTTACCCCAAAGAGGACATCCTAACACAGCTGTCCATTTTGATATATAGCATCTAAAACACTGTTTAACTCTAAAATGTTATTGTTAAAACACCCCTGTTCTCTATTTTCTTATCTCAGTTATACTATCCCAGTCACAGGGATCTTTTCCATTACTTGCTAACCATTTATTAATGGCCAGGAACATAGAAATATGCACTTCTATTTTGTGTTGGCAAGTCAAAATTTGCTTTTAGGAACCATAGGAAACAAACCTCATTGTCATCATCAGATATAGGAGGATCTTGACAGACTTGAACATTGGGCGCTATCTAACCAAATGAAATTCAATGGTGAAAAAAGTAAGGCAAGAAAAACCAAATGCACAGGTACAGTATAGGCGGTACCTTGCTCAATAGTAGTAACTGTGAGAGGGATCTTGGAGTCCTAGTGGACAATCACTTAAATAGGAGCCAACAGTGTGCTGCAGCTGCCAAAAAAGCCAACACAGTGCTAGGCTGCATTAACAGAGGGATAGAATCAAGATCACATGAAGTGTTAATACCACCATAGTCCCTACCAACTCTGTTATTCTATTCTATTCTATTCTATTCTATTCTATTCTATTCTATTCTATTCTATTCTATTCTATTCTATTCTATTCTATTCTATTCTATTCTATTCTATTCTATTCTATTCTATTCTATTCTATTCTATTCTATTCTATTCTATTCTATTCCACTCTACTCTACTCTACTCTACTCTACCCTACCCTACCCTACCCTATCCTATCCTATCCTATCCTATTCTAAATTGTACGTACGCCTCTTCCTTCTCATCATTTTTATAGCATGATTCCTGCTAGCACAGGGACAAGGTTTTGAATTGACGAACACCATCTTACAAATGAAGGCAAATATACATGTTCCAGGATAATGTTACAGGATCCAATCTGGGTCAGTCACCCAGGCCAGAGTTTTAGTCTTTCGAGCTTTCAGACTTGTGCTGGAGCCCATCCTCAGGGAACTTCTCTCTCACCAGAATGTGATGTACAGTTGTGCAGGGGGTGTACAGAACATCATCTTGTACTAATCAAATGCAGCATCCCGTTCATCTTTGCATCCTGATAGAGATGGCTGTAGATCCAATGATTACAACAACAAAAAACTGACCTTGTGGCTTGTCACATGGGCCTTGTGGCTTGTCACGTGGGTACTGCCCAGCTGCACCACTGGGAGGAGCAGACCTCATTGCCCTAAGATTTCCTATTGGTGCGGTAAAAAAATACCCTATATAGTAAATATAAGTAGAAAAGTATAAGTATAAATACAAGTATAAGTTTAGCACATGACTGTTCCATTAAGGCTTCCATTGGCCTTGGCTGAGCTGCTCTGTGTTGTCTAAGCAGGGTCTTCAAAGAAATGTTTCTACTTATGCACAGATTATTCTTCTGAGGTTTTCAAAAGCAGGTTGCAAGTTTCAGAAGATGTTTTTGTATGCAGACAGTACATGCCCAAAAGCCAATCCACCCTGAACCCTGATCCTACCCAGCCCTACAGGACATCTCAGAAGCTACTGAGCTTGTTGTGATTCTTGTTGTGATTCTGTACCTTCACTTGTTGTGATTCTGTACCAGCCTGTGATCCTGGCAGCTGAGTCTGGGGAATCAGAGGAGGAGGAGGAGAAGGGGCCTGGAGAGCCATCAGAGTCAGAGGAAGGCTCTGATGAGCTACAGGACTTAAAAAGTGAGGAAGAACCTGGCCTCTCCACTCGTGGTCAAGCTGAAAACCAGCTGTGCTAGGAGGATGAGTCAGACTCAGAGGCAGCACAGCTGGAAGACCTCAAAGATGCACGTAAATGTAGACAGGTCACATGAGTAAATCAGAGGGAGGCAATGGGGTGACTCCAGGGGAGAAGGAGAAAGCAGTGATAAGCCATGCCTTGGGGGCTACATAACAAAAAGGGAATGTGTGGGCAGGGCTGGTTGCTGGAGGCAACTGTTTGCAAAGAACTTCTGGGTCAAGAGATGATGGTCTGCTTATTTTACCAGTGAGTTATTTCCTGTTTTGGCTTGTGCTCTGTTCTTTTTGTGGACAAGGTCTGTAACTTCAATAAAAGGGGGTTATTTATCCAGTCTACTGCTAAATTAAGGGTGGCCTTGTGAAGTAACAAGGAGGTACGTAGGCTAGGACAGAGCATCACTATTGGAAAGAGAACAGGTTGCTTCCACAAACTGGTTTACAGTAAATCTTCTACATTGACAAGACAACTCCATTCCCTCTTTAAAAGTTCACAGCCAAACAAAAAGAGTTTCAAGAATCCAGTTCAATGAAGCATTTGTCATGTAAACTATTGGTGCCTGTGTATGTTTAGATACACATGGAAAAGTAGCATTTTGGCTATAAAAGATTAATTTTATCTCTCATGCAGAAGAGAAGGGGGTGAATCTATTCTCCAAGGCACCAGATGTCAGGGCAAGAAGCAATGGATGGAAACTAATCAAGGAGAGAAGCAACCAAGAAATAAGGAGAAATTTCCTGACAGTAAAAACAAGTAACCAATGGAATGGTTTGCCTTTCAAAGTTGTAGGTTATCCATAACTGGAGGTTTTTTAAAAGAGATTGTATAGCCATTTGTCCCAAATTGTATAAGGCCTCCTGCTTGAGCAGGGGGTTGGACTAGAAGACCTCAGAGATCCCTTCCAACTCTGTTATTCTGTATGTGCTAATTCTTTAAGTGCATGGAGTACTTTGTTAATGATCAGAAGTCAAACTATGTTGACTACCCTTATTGCAATATAAGAAATGCATCTAAATAAATAAATTATTTGTGTCTTCCATAGCTAGTAGAATACATTATCACATTTTTCTTGCTCTGTCTCTCCCTCTCTCCTTCCCAAATTATGATCTGTGCGTAATTATTAAAGTTCAGATGAAGTCCAACAATGAATTGAAAGTCAAACTGTTCTTGAGTACACATCAAACTCAAGAAAAATCTTTTTTTTTTTTTTTTTTGCTTTCCTTCTTCCTCCACAATTTTACAAAAATTGTTCATCTCCAGAAATATCTCTAAAAGGTCTTGGGTCAAGAATAGTCATTTAGGGGAAAATGTTTTAAATAGGAATCTAAATATAATTTCTCCTAACAGAAATAAATGACTCTGGCAAATTACTGAAAATAGTAAATGAATCAAGTCTTTTTCAAAGGCGGTTAATTGGGTATTCACTAAGGCGAAAACAGGTTTTTGGTGTGTGTTTTTTTCTTCTGAATCTGCAAATGTGAACTGAACATGTGAAAAGTCAAAAGCATATAAAAATGTATCACAACCCTGGAGTCTATAAGTGTCTGATAATAAATTTAGATTTTATTTTGTTTGTCTGATTACTATATTCAAGAAGAAGAAGGATTCATTTGATTGTTTACTCTAAGCATATACATGCTTAAAGGTATTTCCAAACAGAACATAATATACTACATTCACACAGAACGTTCACTTAACCATTTACTCATTGGTGATTTTATAGGCATGCTACCCTGTCGAGTACGGCGTTTTTCATTTGTTGAATGTTGAACTTTGCATCAGATTGGATGTTATCAAGCCAGCTTGTTCTTCGCTTGCCCTTTCTTCTAGTTCCACTACCCATTCCTAGGATATTGCTTTCTCCAACAAATTTGCACACATGACATGACCAAGGTAAATCAGAGGTAGTCTTGTGATTTTAGCTTCCAGTGATATGTCTGGTTTTCTACGATTTAACACCTCTCTGTTACAAAGATTCCGGCGTATTTGAAGGACCATTCGCAACAGAGATATATTGTGGAGTGGAAAAAATGGATTGATTACATCCAGAATAAATATGGGACTAAAAAGTTTCATTTAGCATTTGAATAAGTATTGATGTGATATTTATATTGCTTGTAGTCATTTTATAAGAGCTAAAGTGCGGTAGACCTAATAGTTTATTGTTGTTAGCACATGGTAGTTTATGACTGTCTCTACTTTTATACCTTGTATTTAGCTCTGGGAAGTCGGGGAGGGGGGAAGGGGAGGGGGGAAGGTTGGGTTGGGTTGGGTTGGGAAGGGTGGGTGGGCGGGGAGGGGTTGTTTTGTTAAAGATAAAATGTATTGAAAAACTTTTCAATAAAAAAAAGACACCTCTCTGTTACTAATTCTGGCTGTTCAGGGTATACACAATAATTCACACCAGCATCATAGTTCAAAGGGGTCCATTCTTCTTTCATCAGCCATTCTTAGTGTCCAACTCTCATACCCATACATCATTATTTGTAGGGAAGACTATTGCTCTAACTAGCCTGCTTTTTTGTATTTATATTAAAGGTAAAAAGGTAAAGGTTCCCCCGCACATGCATGCTAGTCGTTTCCAACTCTAGGGGCCGGTGCTCATCTCCGTTTCAAAGCCGAAGAGCCAGCGCTTGTCCGAGGATGTCTCCGTGGTCATGTGGCCGGCATGAATAGACGCCAAAGGCGCACGGAATGCTGTTACCTTCCCACCGTAGTGGTCCCTATTTTTCTACTTGCATTTGCACGTGCTTTCGAACTGCTAGGTTGGCAGAAGCTGGGACGAGTAACAGGCGCTCACTCTGTTACACGGCACTCGGGATTCGACCCGCTAAACTGCCGACCTTCTGATCGACAAGCTCAGCGTCCTAACCCACTGAGCCACCGCGTCCCTGTATTTATATTACTTACACTTAAAAACTGCTAATATTTCAAATAATCACTGACAGACAAAATTGGAAGTATGTTCACAATTAACATTGGAAGACAGAAAAATCTCTCAGTTTGTCAATGCTGATTTTTTCTCAGTTATATCATTTCTTCAGTCATTCCGTTACATTTATATTCAATTCCTATCTGCTGTTTTGCTTCCATGATGTCTAAATTTTGGAAGCAATTTTCCTACCTTTTTAACACAGCATCTAATTTAATATATGCAACTTGGTGCACTGTTAATACTATACATGCAGATGTACATCATATGTTTAAGAAGTGGAGATCTATACTGCAAAATCTGGAGAAGTAATCCCATATCTCCAATTTTATTTTGACCCAGAAAGTATAGATTCATAAATTGAGCAGATTTCACACACACACACACACACACACACACACACACACACACACACTCCTACTAGGTAGAAAGACAGACTGAAAATAGTAGCCATGTTGTATCGATGGCTTACTCCAGGGGTGTCAAACTCCCAGCCCGTGGGCCAGATGCATCATCGGAAGCCACACCCACCCCATTGCCGGGAATGGCAAAACTGTCCCGATACGTTGCATGATATCACGTGACATCACGAGTTTGACATGTCTGGCTTACTCCATGTGATCAAGTTTCTTTTTTGTTCCTTGCATTGATTTTATAAATTGTGTACAATAGCTGAACGTTTGTGTACAGGTCTCATTCATTTCCTCTCTCTCAGCTCCTGCAGTCAGTTCATTTTCTACAAAATGAAAATATGCGAGTTGTATTCTGTGTTTCAAGTCAGGATCTCTTCTTAGTAGCAATAATAGCATCCTGCAAATTCTTTTCCTATTTGGTTGGCAGTGTTCTCTCAGTTATGATCTTCATCATATTTTATACTTTGCCTTGTACATTGGGTATGTTCCTCCAAGGAAACATATTAGGAATAGAGTGTTTTATGATTGTGTACAGGCACTCTGTCTTTAATCTTGACCCATTGTTTGCTTGCTGTCAATAGCCTCCGGTGCACATTGAGAAGTTCCAAAACCCAGTCTTGCTGGTGTGACAGACGTTGCTTCTCAACTTGCCAATGAGCTCACGGAGAGGGGAAAAATTTGGAATGCAGACTTCAAAGATTAAGGAAGCAGAGTGTGGGAGTCAAGAACAATGGCCAGGTATCTGGCTAGACCCAGAGATGTTCTCTCATAACAATATTTTCCAACTTGATTGGACAATGTGACCTGACCCAGAGGGAGGAGGAAGAAGTTAATGTTTTTACTATGGGGGTTTGGAAAGGGGCCTGCCAGAGCTGGTTTTACTTTCATATGTGCCAATATGGTTTACTCAATAAAGCTTTGCATTAAGAGATTGGAACATCTCGAAGGTGTTTGCTTGGTCATCAGTCGGAACTTTGACACACCTACTATTCTCCAGCTACATACAACGTGTCTACTCTCTAGGTGAGCTTCTGCAGTAGCACAGAAGGTGACAATTCTCCTACGCCCTATGCTTGTCCCATTCAAATTCTTTACTCCATCCATTTCTTAGATCTACATACTGAAACTAAATTCTTAATGTATGACAGAATATATATATATATATATATATATATATATATGTATGTATGTATGTATGTATGTATGTATGTATGTGTATATGTATATGTATATGTATATGTATATGTATATGTATATGTATATGTATATGTATATATAAAAGAAAAGACACCCAATTTGTTTTGTGTTATTTTTGGTGCTGTTTTGTTTCCCTGCAGAACAGAATTTTATTGCAGGATCCAATCTGAGTCAGTCACCGGGACCTGAGTTTTATTCTTCCAAGCTTTTGTTCTTGTGATGGAGTCCATCCTCAGAGAACTTCTCTCTCTCCAGAAGATGTTCTACACAGAGTACTTATATGTTGCCAGGTTGTCTGTGGCTTTTAGTTGTTAATTATCGATGGTCGGCTATTAAGTTATTGATTGTTGTTTCCTGGTGCTTTTGTACCCTCAGCTCCTAAGTACCTTGTAAAGTGGTGATAAATCAACACTCCTATTTTCTGACAAGGGGCCTGTTTCCCACATTTCAATCATTTCTCTGGCTATTTTTGTCCCTGGTCAGCCAACAATCTTAGTAGCTTCAGAACTGAATACATGTCCTTGTTCGTTGCAATGAATCTACCAATGAGTTGGCTCTTCTCATCTAACTGCTCCCTGGTGTTCTTCCAATCTGGTGGTTAGCTTTCTCCCATCCTTCCCAAATAGTCATAGAGGCAATCCATGAAGGGAATTCAGTAAATTACATTGGAAGTTTCTAATGCATCTTTATCATTTTACTCTTTGGGGAATTAGAAATTCTTGGGTGTTTGACCATGAAATTCATGATACAGAGCTGCTCCCCTAAGGGTCAAGCAGACATTTCCATCACTGCACATCAAGGAAAGTATGTGTCTGTCATTCAGGGATAGTTATGTAGGTGTTCTATTTATATTTATGCAAATATATCATTGTCATTAGGAGGAACTCAAGCAGGAGAGCACAGAACAGAAAGTTGGATCAATCAAACTGCATGCAGGATATGCATCTTGGCCTAATGTGCAGTTGGGATTTGGGAGGCATGCATTGGCCTCTCTTAACCCACCTGCAACCTACGCTTACCCATCCACCCAAGTGGAGGTATGTGGTGATGCCTGTGTAGAGTTGCAGGCAAGTCTAAATCAAGATTTAGTCTGATGACCATCAATTCTGCTGTATCTGAATCACCACGTGTGATGTCTCCCTTGGATGACTCCCCAGGGTCTTCCTCAGAGATAAACTCAAAGGAGGATGAGCCATTCATGGCACATCAGGAACTCAATGAATGACTCAGAATAGCTGGCCGAAATAGAATCAGAGGGTACTTCAGCTGGGGAAAGTCTGCAGGGGCAAGCAGCCAGCAAAGAGAAGCAAAGGAGGAGCTGCCTTCTGAGAGCATGCAGGGCGGATAAAAAGGAGGAGCCACGGAGGTCAGCCATCTTACTCAGGACGAGAGGGCCTCAGCCATCTTGATGGGCTGCACCAGGAAGTTGGCTATTTATGACAGCAGGCAGAGGAAGGCGTTGCTTGGAACAAGTTGGTTTGCTGGTTATTTGTTTGTTCATCATGCTTCCTGCTTCACTGTGTTTGGAATTGTGCCCTGGAGACTCTGAACTTTTCTTACTGAGTTTGTGTGTGTGTGTGTGTGTGTGTGTGTGTGTGTTTAATTTTTGCCTGGTTTGTTTGTTTGGTGGAGCTATTTGTTGGAGGAACTTTCACTTGTTTGTGGACTATTGACCATTGCTTCCTGAATTAATCTTGGCTTGCTTGTGGCTGGACCTTTTGGGACAGTTCTGAGTATTGGTAAAGGGAATTACTGGGGAACATTAACAAACTCACTCAACTAGCTATGTCTGTTTGAGTGAGTGGGGCAGCACACTAAGATTCAGATCTTGAAACCACAACTTTGCTCTGATGAAAGGTGTGATTCTTAACCTTGTATTGTGGCAAGGATGCAAATGAATATACTTCCTTTCTATCCTTTAGGTCCCATATTTCTAGTTGCTTGATATCAATATTAATGAAGTTTTGGGGGGACTTGAGTGTGATTGTGCATTCTGTAGGAGAATTTTGTTGAACTGTATCATTTTTGGGGGCATTGCCACTTTAGTGATTTATAGTGTCTTTTAGCATCACCCAGCCATTGTTGTAGTTCTATAAAGCCTTTCTTTATCACTGACACAGTGGCACAGCTATAGCTGGATGACACTACAAGATGCAATAAATCACAAGTGTAGAAATGGCTGTTGGCTGTTCACCAAAGATCGGGGGACCAAATTACTAGCTAAATAACACTTCTGGCACATTTTTTTTTTGCTGCTACGGTGTTGATTCCTTTGGGAGAACTGAATTGATTTTGGAAGTTAAGCTATGGATTCATCCTGATATGGCAGTGGAGTTTTATTTTTGGAATTTATTTGAAAAGTGCTGTGTCTTTGCCAAGCCAGGAAAAGAATGTGGGTGAGATGATGAATAGAGATCTGAATGAATTGTGCTAGAGACTCAGTACATGGATAGGTGAGCCCTTTCAGCATATAAGACATTACAGATGAATTGTTATCTTTCCCCAGACCTGCCGGCACTACGAAGGTATTTAGGACTTTTTTTGGAAGTACCTGAGTCATAGCATTTATGTGCCAGCAGATACCAGATTAAAAAAAAAAATGAAATGATTGATGTCCTTCCTGCTTTCCAGATCAAACACTGCTCTTCACTAAACCCAGAGGTCACCTCCAAGCTGAAGGAGATGCTGGAAGATCTCTGGAGTCTTGAAGGACACATACTGTAATGCAGGGCTTGAAATAATATCTTCAGCACTTATACGAGAGGTTTTTTTCTATTTAGGTATCTGAAAGGACCCTGAGCCCTTTAATCATCTGTGCAGTGGTGACTCATTGTTAAGATGCTTTGAATTAGGTGTGATGCTTCCAGAATATATTTATTTTAGCTAAAAAGATGGCATCCATGGGATTTTTAGCATAACTGAATTACAATCTAGCACCCGTGCCTAAACGCTTTTAAACATTATATTAAATTTCTGAATACTAGTGTAGGGTTGGGACCTAGAATATGAACTCTTAATCATAATCATAACAGTAAAGTTGGAAGGGACCTTGGAGGTCATCTAGTCCAACCCCCTGCTCAGGCAGGAAACCCTATACCATTTCAGACAAATGGCTGTCCAGTCTCTGCTTAAAAACTTCCAGTGTTGGAGCATTCACAGCTTCTGGAGGCAGGTTGTTCCACTGGTTAATTGTTCTAACTGTCAGGAAGTTTCTCCTTAGTTCTAGGTTGCTTCTCTCCTTGATTAATTTCCATCCATTGCTTCTTGTCCTGCCTTCGGGTGCTTTGGAGAATAGCTTGACTCCCTCTTCTATGTGGCAGCCCCTGAGATATTTGAACACTGCTATCATGTCACCCCTCATCCTTCTCTTCATTAGACTAGACATTCCCAATTCCAGCAACCATTCCTTATATGTTTTAGTCTCCAGTCCCCAAATCCTCTTTGTTTCTTAACAAGAACATGCTGTTACCAATAAAGGAGAATATTTGTTGCTCAGGATTGAAACCAGTGGTGGGATTTAGCCAATTTGCACCCCTTCAGCAGAACCGGTAGCTATTATTATTATTTTTTTGCCCAGGCCCAGGATGGACTTCTGGAAGTGGCATCCACACAGAGAACTGGTTGTTCACAGATTTAAAATTTTATTTTTTATTTTTTATTTTTTTTTAAATTCCATTTATATCCCGCCCTTCTCCGAAGACTCAGGGCGGCTTACAAGCTTAGCAATAGCCTTCATTCTATGTATATGCCTGCTTATTAGGGCTTTCACACACACACCCCAAGCGGCATTATTACAAAGTCAGCTTAATTGCCCCCAACAATCTGGGTCCTCATTTTACCTACCTCGGAAGGATGGAAGGCTGAGTCAACCTTGAGCCTGGTGGGATGCGAACCTGCACTAATTGCAGGCAGCTGGTGTTACTTAAGGAGGCATTAGCCCACTGCTCCACCAAGGCTCATCCCACCACTGGTTGAATCAAGGGGTCCTTGGTGCTCTTGGAGGTTGCTTGTTTTGTTTACCCAAACTAGGTAGCATCATCAGTGCTATTAAGCAGTGTGGTTTGTTGTCAGTTTATAATTTGACAGCATAACGATAACATTCGAACAATATAAAGTCCATTTAGGCTCATGCCTACTGCTTCAGTGACTCTATCCAGCCATCTCATTCTCTGTCATCCCCTTCTTCGCAACTAACAACAGCAACAAATATGAACTAGACAACTGAGAATAACACTTCTACATACCGTGGCTTCAAAGAGCTGGTTTGTAATAAAATTAAAGAAATGGTGCAAAATGGCTGTGAAAGTTGGACCATAAGAAAGGCTGAGCGCCAAAGAATTGAGGCCTTTGAACTGTGGTGCTGGAGAAGACTCCTGTGAGTCCCTTGGACTGCAAGATGATCAAACCGGTCAGTCCTAGGGGAGATCAACCCTGACTGCTCTTTAGAAGGCCAGATCCTGAAGCTAAAACTCAAATACTTTGGCCACCTAATGAGAAGGAAGGACTCACTGGAGAAGAGCCTAATGCTGGGAAAGGTTGAGGGCAAGAGAAGAAGGGGACGACAGAGGATGAGGTGGCTGGATGGAGTCACTGAAGCAGTAGGCGTGAGCCTAAATGGACTCCAGAAGATGGTAGAGGACAGGAAGGCCTGGAAGAACGTTGTCCATGGGGTCACGATGGGTCAGACACGACTTCGCAGCTAACAACAACAAAGCTGGCAGAATCACAGAATCTGTGTTTTAGGAATCACTTTTAGTGCTTACTGAAACAATGTTCAAGTGTTGTTGTTGTTGTTTTTTTTAATTTTCCAGGGCTTAAAAATAATACAGGAATCTGAGTGTCAAAAACAGACATCTGTGGTATTCCTAAAAAAAACAATAGAATGCTTAGAAGAATCCTGATATTTGGTAGAACATTGCTGCTCCTTAAAAAAAAAAGGATCAACTTGGAAGAACTCTGAAAATTTTTTCAGGGGACACTTTTTATGTATTAGAGTTAATGAACATACTGAGATTGTGATTTATTATTATTATTATTATTATTATTATTATTATTATTATTATTATTGGTATTGGTATTGGTATTGGTATTGGTATTGGTATTGGTATTGGTATTGGTATTGGTATTGGTATTATTTTGCCCCTCCTATGTTCTGGGATGATTGAATTAATTTATCACATAAGCCAGAAATAATGAATTCTCAGCTCTTTGTCTGGGAACAAATGGGTGAATCATTCAGAATCATAGTTTGTAACATGGGACTATCTCCAATGTTGTTAATCATTGTGAGATATCACAATCCTGTGATGCTTGACCTGCAGTGATGCTAAAGTGACATAGATTTACAGAACCTTGGAAAATAATTGAAGAAATGCAAATGCCTTTTGGCGTGACCTTCCTTGACCAAATACCATTTTTTTTAAACAAAATTGATGTTGGTTGTTTTCATCGTTTCTTCTTGTTCTTCTTCCTCTCAAAAAGGAAGACATTATTTGCTTGCCTTATTATGCTATCTAACCTAGAAAATTTGACAGAGATTATAGTGCATTATCTTTTTGGTTGAAAAGAGGATTATCCAAAGAATACTTGGCTAAAACTCCATAGTCTCAGGAGTAGATTTCAGAGAATATGGTTTGGCTGAGAAATAAAACCTGGCAAAAAATGTCTCAACTATTTGTTTCAGATTTACTTTCCTGTCCCCGTTGCCATCATCATCCAAGGCTATTTTTTTAAACCAATGTCTTGAGGATTAGCAGCTGAGGCCCCTAAAGGAGAGATTGACTTTTATCCCACGTAGCCACTTACAAAATGCACAATTCTGCCTTATGTAAGGAGAAACTAAAGGATGCTGTGTGTTTAAGTCCTGTTTCCTGGAAACTGGGGAAAAAAATCAGCATGAGAAATGATTTAAAATAATGGAAAAACTTCAAATACAATTCAAAAGAAAAGCTCAGCAACAAAGAAGAAATATTGTGCAGAAAGCATGAAGGGATTGAGATCCATCAAGCCAAATGCTGCCCGCAGAGTTAAAACACATTGGTTTGCCCAATCTGACACATCATTCTTTTTATATGCCATAATGAAGGGTGCATTCAGCCCTTGAAATCCATTCCCCAATAGTTATCATGTGGCAAACCAAAAACACCTGTCTCAGTTTGGGATGAGTACTGAGAAGTCTGATACTCATGCAGCTGTTTGTAAAGAAACCTTACATAGCTAATTATTCAAATCCTAAAGGTAAAGGTAAAGGTTCCCCTGCACATACGTGGTAGGGGCCGGTGCTCATCTCCATTTCAAAGCCAGTGCTTGTCTGAGGATGTCTCCGTGATCATGTGGCCAGTATGACTGGACGCCAAAGGCGCACGGAATGTTGTTACCTTCCCACTGTAGTGGTCCCTATTTTTCTACTTGCATTTTTACATGCTTTTGAACTGCTAGGTTGGCAGAAGCTGGGATGAGTAACAGGCGCTCACTCTGTTACACGGCACTCGGGATTCGACCCGCCAAACTGCTGACCTTCTGATCGACAGGCTCAGCGTCCTAACCCACTGAGCCACCGCGTCTAGCAAATCCTAGACACGTTTAAATGAGAATCAGCATCTTTCATAGAACATGTTTCTTATTAGAAAAGTTGTGCTGGAACAGGTCCAATGTCTGAATATCTCCTGTCTCTAATTTGATGTGCTCCACATCTGGTGGACATATAGTTCCTACTTAAAATGGGTGAAGATTATGTTGGGCAGTAAATCTGGAACCTATAGCCAAAGAGAACTGGAAGACGTTAGTTTGGAGAAGGTTGGTCTTTATAGCAATAGCACTTATACTATCAAGCTTCACAGTGCTTTATACAGTCATCATCTTCCAGTTGCCCTCCGGGTGAGATTCAAGGTGCTGGTAATGATCTATAAAGCCCTAAATGGCTTGGGTCCGGGATATCTGAGGGAACACCTGCTGCCAGCATCAATCTCCCTTCGTCCTGTGCGCTCCCACAGGGAAGGTCTTCTCAGGGTACCGCCGGTAAAAGATTGCCGGCGGACAATACCCAGGGGGAGGGCCTTCTCTGTGGGTGCGCCTGCTCTTTGGAATCAGCTGCCTGTAGAGCTTAGGACTGCCCCTGACCTTCACTCATTCCGCCGGGACCTGAAGACCTGGCTCTTTGAGCTCTCTGGCCTGGACTGAGAATATTAATTGGGATTTTAATTGTATTTTAACTGGGGTTTTATTTCAAGGTCAATATATTTTTTTAAATTGATTTTAAGTTTTGTAATTTGTTGTGTTGTTTTTAAAAACCTTGTGAACCCCCCTGAGTCCTACGGGAGAAGGGCGGTATATAAATCGAATAAATAAATAATAAAATAAATAATAAAAATCATCTTGCCCCCTACAATCTGGGTCCTCATTTTACCAACCTCGGGAGGATGGAAGGCTGAGTCAATCTTCGACTGGTGAGATTCAAACTGCTGAACTGCAGGCAGGCGGCAGTCAGCAGAAGTAGCCTGCAGTACTGCATTCTAACTACTGCGCCACCACGGATCCTAAAGTGGCCAGCACTGTAAAACTACAGCAAGCTCAACAACAGGACAACTGCATTCATCTGCTTCACCTATGGCTATTCAAGGCTGTACAACATTATGACCAGGGAAGGTTGCTCTGCATGAAGAATAAGAGATTGGGTCTGGATTTGTCAATTTATAAATTGGTTGGTCAGCATTAGCAATCAGTTGCCATCTGCACTACGAGTTCAGACATCTCTTGAGAGAAGAAAAGAATAGGTCTAAAAAGCCTGATTCATTTTTTTTTTATTTTCATATTGAATTCTAAATAATTTGCTGCATATTTTTTTTATTTTTTTATTTTAATCCCATTTATATCCCGCCCTTCTCCGAAGACTCAGGGCGGCTTACAATTTAAGCACAAACCAATGTGCTTAGCAATAGCCTTCATTCTATGTATATGCCTGTTTATTAGGGCTTTCGTCGCCCCCCCCCAAGCGGCATTATTACAAAGTCAGCTTATTGCCCCCAACAATCTGGGTCCTCATTTTACCTACCTCGGAAGGATGGAAGGCTGAGTCAACCTTGAGCCTGGTGGGACTCGAACCTGCACTAATTGCAGGCAGCTGGTGTTACTTAAGGAGGCATTAGCCCACTGTGCCACCAAGGCTATATATGCAGAAAAGCCCACCAGGTCCTAGTCTATAGTCAACTTTGACTAATAATAATAATAATAATAATAATAATAATAATAATAATAATAATAATAATAATAATAATAATAATAATAATAATAATAATAATAATAATAATAATAATAATAATAATAATAAACCTAACCAGTTAAGTGATAGTGACAAATGATAGCCACCAGGAAATACACAGGTTGCTGGCTAGAAAGAAAAGTTAAACTAAACATTGTGGCAGAGGTCAATGCAAATCATCTCAGATGAATCAAAGAGATAAAGTGATTTAGATGTTGGACAAGGGCGAAGAAAGAATATAGAATAATAGAGTTGGAAGGGACCTCAGAGGTCTTCTTGACCAGGAGACCTTACACCGTTTCAGAGAAATAGTTGTCCAGTCTCTTTTTGAAAGCATCCAGTTATGGAGCACCCACAACTCCTAAAGGAAAGCCATATAAACCATTGGTTGATTGCTCTCACTCCTTAGTTCTAGGTTGCTTCTCTCCTTGGTTAGTGAGTAAGAACCACAAAGAAGGCTCTGATGAACTCTCAGCATGAGTAGTACACTGTGTGACCTCAGTTCAGACATTCAGCCCAATCTACTTCTCACGCTTGTTTGCATGTTGAAGCTGTTTACGGTAAACTCCAATAAATCTAAACAAATCAATGAATCAGTAAATATTGCCACTAAAGAAAATCAATCAGAATCAATCAATCAATCAGAATAGAGGTGGAAGGTACCTTGGAGGTCTTCTAGTCTGACCCCCTGCTCAAGCAGGACAACCTATACTATTTCAGACATGTGGCTGTCCAGTCTTTTCTTAAAAACCTCCAGTGATGAAGCATCCACAATTTCTAGAAGCAAACTGTTCCACTGGTTAATTGTCCTCACTGTTAGGAAGTTTCTCCTTAAATCCAGGTTGCTTCTCTCCTTTAGTAGTTTCCATACATTGCTTCAGGTACTCACCAGGAGTTCAGTTTGACTCAGTCTTCATTTTGTCACAATAACCTGGGACATAGTTCTACATATAAAGACAAGCTAAGCAATATCAGGCTTCAAATAAGTTTTGAACAGCTGTAAATTAACACATGGAGATATTATTTGAGTATGACTATATTGTGAAATATGATTTATTTATTTTTTGCACGGCAGAGAAGAAAGCACAAATAATGTCATGGTGTGACAGCTAAAGCTACGGTCATGCTTATTGTTTGGATAGATCTTCTTTTTAAGACAAATGATAATGCCTGAAAAATTTTTGTGACATATGGAGACTAATAAAACCAGTACAAATGACAAGGAAGACAGTCGTTGCAATTTGTCAAACTCTTGTGTCAACATGCGCTCTTAATGTTGGAAGGAAATGGATGAGTGTGACATTATTTCTTCTTTGGTTTATGGACTTCTGCTAGAGTTGTTGGAGGTTATGTTGGCTACAGTAAAAAAAAATGGAGGTTTTTCTTCAGCAAAAAAAAGGAAATTCGAAAGGAATATTATTAACATTTTCTAGATAGATGAAGGTTTAAATTGCTATACTTTCTAAGGAATATAACATAAGGTATTTTGACTACGTTAATCAGATCTCAAGATGCCTGGTCAATTATGCTTTTGAAAAAACCTAAATCCTAGAACAATGAGATAACTGTATCTCCTCTTCTCTCTCTCTCTCTCTCCCTCTCTCTCTCTCTCTCTCTCTCTCTCTCTCTCTCTCTCTCTCTCTCTCACACACACACACACACACACACACACACACATAAACACACACACATACACAGAGAGAGAGAGAGACACAATACAAAATGTAAGTTTTCTCATAATACGTGCCATAAAATGTAATTTTACATACTTTCTTTGAAAGTAGGCCACCTACATAAATTACCATTATCTTGCCAGTGAGTAAAAGGTCTCATACCTTATAATTGGCTGAGAGAAAAAATGGAATGTACAATTACTACAACAATAAAGAATTTTGCAGCACCTTCAACACTAAGAAACACATCAAGACATACAGTTTGCTGCATTCTCCGGGTTAACGTATATTTTAAAAGATAAACGTGAATCACTATATAATATAAGTTGGAACAAATGTTTTGTATGGCTTAAAAGAAGGTTTAATTTGGGAGACAAGTGATGAGATTGCCCACTTAATTGATCTTTGTAATTTATCAGTCTTACAAGGTTGACAAGATACGACCAATGGTAGTTTTGTTTTTCTTTTAATGATAAGGATATTTTATGTATTGAAAAGGTTACCTGGGATGATATATTTTTTTGTTAATAGGGGAGTAGATACAACTCTCGTCTGTTTTGTTTGTTTTCCACGGTTTGTGTTACGTGATTATATGGTTTGTGTCTTTAAACCCCTTGTCCCTTTCCCTATGTATTATTCTGTTGTTATTCTTACTGTAGATAATTAATAAAGATTATTATAAAAAAAGTATGGAGTACATTTCTGCAAAACAGACTTGGGGTTTGTAAGTGCTCACTTACCCAATCTACACATGGTGGAAGAATGGGATCAACAGATAATGAAATGCAGGCAATGGCCTTCTTAATAATGGCTATTCAGAATAATTGTTAGATGGCAACGCAGACATTCTTCCTCTGGAGAGCTGAAAAACACTTTGGCATGATGAAGAACTCTATCTCAACCTGACACCTGCGATGGAGTTCAACTCACAATGAATTATAGTTCATCAGTTTTTTATTGCGTGTATCTTTGAGTTTTTTCTTGTTCAAGCAGAGGTCCCTTAAGACTGATATCAAAGCGATCTAGGAAGCTGAGATATTCCCTCCACTCATTCTTGAAAACTGTCACATTAGATGACAATTAAGAATTGTTTGTTTGTTTGTTTGTTTGTTTTTTTTCCATCAAGAGCCATAGGCATTGATGACCATTGATGTCTGATAGCATATTGGATTTTTTTTATTTTTTTATTTAATCCCATTTATTTAATCCCATTTCTCCGAAGACTCAGGGCGGCTTACAATCTAAAGCACAATGTGCTTAGCAATAGCCTTCATTCTATGTATATGCCTGCTTATTAGGGCTTTCGGGGGCCCCCCCAAGCGGCATTTTTACAAAGTCAGCTTATTGCCCCCAACAATCTGGGTCCTCATTTTACCTACCTCGGAAGAATGGAAGGCTGAGTCAACCTTGAGCCTGGTGGGATGTGAACCTGCACTAATTGCAGGCAGCTGGTGTTACTTAAGGAGGCATTAGCCCACTGCTCCACCAAGGCTCTTTGAAGAGCTGTCCATGAATCTTTCTTGTGAATGTCACCTTAAAGGCCAGCTGTTAGGTATGAGGATAGACTTGGGATTTGATCTGCTGGAGCAGGCTTCCTTTCATCTGGTTTGCTTTTGATGCCTCTCTGAAATAAGAAGATTGGAAAAGAAGTATTATTCTCTGAGATGAGTTTAAATCATTTGTGGTCTTTAGCTGGGAAATAGGTAGCAAGAATATGTTTTCCCCTCTGCAGGTTCTTTTTGTCAAGTAGCCCATACCAATCAGTTCTTTTACTATATTGTAACAACTAGTGTCATCTCATTAATGTGGTATTTAAAAGTCATTATTCGTTCATTATTAGACATGGTGGCTCAGTGGGTTAGGATGCTGAGCCTGTCGATCAGAAGGTCGGCAGTTTGGCGGGTCGAATCCTGAGTGCCGCGTAGCAGAGTGAGCGCCTGTTACTCATCCCAGCTTCTTCCAACCTAGCAGTTCGAAAGCACATAAAAATGCAAGTAGAAAAATAGGGACCACTACGGTGGGAAGGTAACAGCATTCTGTGCGCCTTTGGCATCTAGTCATGCCAGTCACATGACCATGGAGACGTCCTTGGACAAGCGCTGGCTCTTCGGCTTTGAAACGGAGATGAGCACCGGCCCCTAGAGTCGGAAACGACTAGCATTCATGTGCGGGGGAACCTTTACCTTTATATTAGTTCAGAATCCAGAAAGCAGATTGCAATCACTACTCAGCAAAAGGAAGTCCCTGTTGATTCTCATCTCAATCTACTTCATTGGGGGGGGGGAAACACAACACCAACAGAAAACAGAATGAGGAAGCTGCTGTGTGAAAGGCAGGGGGAGAAATGTCAACTGGCCAACAAATAAAACTATATTGTGAAGGTAGAATATAGACAATGGATGATATAGTGCTTTTGGATGGAAATGATATATTCATAGAAAGCTTAGTAACTTTCTAACATGAGTGATTTGGAAGAATCCATTCCATGTATACACTGTCTGATAGATGTTGTTCCATCAGCACTGAATAAAAGCTGATAGAAATTCATTTGACAATTTAGAAAAAAAACCCATCACATACTGTATAATTTCATATCCATGCAACTGAAAGCTTGGGAAAGTATTTAGAAGTAGCGTGTTTGTTTGGAGCAGGGTTGCTATCAAATTACCACTCTTGTACACTGCTTGAAATAAGGGACAGTACTTTTGTGATTCAGGGTCAGCCTGTGGGTTCGGCAGTTGGGTCGGATGACTCAGATGAGGGGGAGGAGGGGGGTGTTGAAGAACTTGCTGATGATGGCTTTGAGGCTCCGCAGAGCCCCCAGCCAGGCCCCTCCCACCTGGTGGAGACCCAGCTGTGTGAGCCTGACAGCGTGGATGAAGATGACCCACAGCTGGCCCTGTTCAAGGACGCCCGACGCAGGAGGCAGTCAAGTAGGAGTAAACAGAGGAAGGCAATGGGGCTTCTCGGAAGGAGGGAGAGAGAAGCCACACCCTGAACTCTTTATAAAGGACTTGTGTGGGGAGGGCTGGTTTGCTGAAAGCAACCGCTCAGATAGTGTTTCAAAGCTCCGGTATCTTGGTTCGTGTCTTGTTTGTTTTTGTAATAAATTTGGCAGACGTATTCCAGCCTCTTGCCGTCTGTAAAGGGGTTGCCTTTTCTGCAAGGCCGGTAGCAGGCTGGTACAGAACAAGTACACATCCTCTCCATGACATGTTTTCCTTGTTACCTTCTGGGAGGAGGGGGCTCCGTGGTATCCAAAGCAGAAATCCAGATTCAGTCACAGTTTTCTTCCATACAGTATCAATCTTGTGGACTCTCAAGCTTCCTCTTTCCGCTATGTATTCAAGATGGACAGTGATTAATATTTACATGTTATTTATATGTAAGGGTGCAGGTTTATACATAATGTATATAGCATGTTTATATGTGAGTTATGCATGTGTGCACTTTTGAGAGCAGGCTACAGAATTTCATTTTTAATGTGTGCCAGTGTGCCCATACTAAAAAATGACAATAAAGGTTATCTCTCTATAAGGATATGATTCCAATTACTTATACCTGTAGAATATTTTAGCCATTTTGCTCTTCTGATTTCTAGTTACTTTGTTCTTCCTGGGGTTATTGTTTTAGGACAATTGGAAATGTCCTGCCAGGCCCGTCATTCACTGACATAAGCATTTACAGTGATTTCATTATAACTATAGCTGTATGACTACAAAAAGTTGTATGCATGAACATTCAATATGATCTGAAGTGTCTTTTGATTCAATCACTTCTGCATTCATTGGAGATCCTTTAGAGGAACACTTATGTGACTATTTTCCCTTCACTATAATTTCTATAGGCACTTGTGAACTCAATACAGTATTTCTTTATGCGGAAACTTCAATATGTCTAGCCTTAGTGTGGGACTAATGCTGCTAAAAGGTTTAATTATGGGATTACTGACTTGAGACTTAACACTTGCCAAAAAGAAAGATAAAAAAATCTGGATGATGGATGTAGCAATATCTGGAGATAGGAAAGAAGAAGAAGAAGAAGAAGAAGAAGAAGAAGAAGAAGAAGAAGAAGAAGAAGAAGAAGAGGAGGAGGAGGAGGAGGAGGAGGAGATGATAGGTGGATAAAAAATGCCAACTACAGTCTAAACCTTTAGCTGCTTGTGCAACTAACCATAATAATGTGCTTTTTTTTTACTCATGATGGCTGAAACATGTAGCTTTTTCTCCTTACTATTCCCATCAATTAATGGACGCCTTGAGAGGTGACGATGACGGTGGCCTGAGAACCGCAGGGTTATTAAGTATTTATATACATGCCAACATTACTTTGAAAACTTAGGCTGCTTCTCACAAAATCAATTAAGCTATAAAAGTTCCCAAATTCCTCACGGAGAAGTCTACTTGCTGCATTTCTGCGTGATTTACTACTGTACTTTTGTCTCTTTTGAGTAAACTTCTGCTGGGGATCTGTAATTTTTCTACGCATTCAGTCTGATTGTATCAGTCTGCTGGTTCCACATGGAGACATATGGCCAAATTATCTGCACCCAGGGGCAAGTGGGCGGCGGACGGGGGACAGTAGAAATTAACAACTCCTCCAGAAACTAAATGGATCAATTCCTTTGCAGTTAAGCAATAAACATCATACATTTCAATAAAAGCAATATCTTTATGGACAGGACTAGAACAGGCTCGCTATTTTAACAATCCATAGAAATCCACCTACTAAAAGTTTTATCCAGAATTCGTTTGGAACACTGCAGTGCCTATCCATGTTGTCTATCGAAGCATGGGGTAGCTGTGAAAGAACAGGCGAGGAAGGACTTAATCAGATAAATGTAGATTTTTTTTTAAAGTTTCTTTTCTTGATTCCCTCCAAAAAAGAGATTTGATTTTTTTCCCCAGGATGTTTTCAGTGGACTAGATTCCTTCCCGTCAATTCCATAAGTGTCTCTTTGAATGGATATCCCTTGATCTGAATGGAACACCCTCCCTTATAAATCTCTAAAGGACTGCCGCCTAAACAAATATTCACACTGAATTACAAACCAATTCACCAAAACTTTTTTTTTAAAATAGAAATCTTTGAATTGTTGGGACATTCAGGAAATCAACATATTAATGCTGTAAGAAGTACTTACTTTTGATGTTTTGCATGTCTTTATTTTCATTCAGTGTGTGTGTGTGTGTGTGTGTGTGTGTGTGTGTGTGTGTGTAATTGAAATTTGAAACAAATCACATAGACCAGAATGTGGTCCTATAAAAATGCAATAAAATCTTGATTGTATGGATCAGGGGTCTTCAAACTTGGCCCTTTTATGACTTGTGGATTTCAACTCCCAGAATTCCTCAGCCAGCGTGCCTGACTGAGGAATTCTACGAGTTGAAGTCCACAAGTCATAAAAGGGCCAAGTTTGAAGACCCCTGGTATGGATGATGCAAAGGATTGCCCATAACAACTGAAGTCCATTATAACTGAATGCACATACTTAACAGAACTAATATTATTTTTGTCAATGCATATATTTATGCAAATGAAGTATACTGATTTCAGTTATATGAATAGCTTGGACTATTTAAGAACAATGGACTTTGTCTATTGTGGCATCCTTGGTGCCTTCTGGGCTTGGTTGTTTTCTTGAAGACATTTCATTACCTAACTAGGCACCATCATCAGTGCTAGAAAAGTTGGGCAATGAAACATTTGCAGGAGGCCAGGAAAGCACCAAGAATCCCACAATTCAACCATGAGCTACAAATATTCCCTTCTACTTGCACTTTGTCTATTATTTGGAGATATAATCCAAACTAATATTAATTAGGACTAATTAGGATGATTAGGCATGAGCTTAAATGGACTCCAGAAGGTGGTAGAGGAAAGGAAGGCCTGGAGGAACATTGTCCATAGGGTCACGATGGGTCAGACATGACTTTGCAACTAACAACAAAAATTAGGATGAAACAGAATGGAAATTCATCAAATCAAATTGATTTTCCACTTTAAAGATCATACTAATACAAGCCTTCATCTTGACTTCCTTTGCATGAAGAATGTTAATACCTTAGAAACATATCATCTTAAACTGTATCAACATTGATTTAGCTTTTTTTCCAAAAATTCTCAAAGAAAGTGATAAATTCTCTCAACATAGGCTTTTGGTAGTAATGTATGGTTGTTTTGTTACATATATGAGTAAATTATATCCATAACACCTTACCTTGAATGAGATAAGGGGGAATAACCATGCCAGATTTGATGAACATCTAGTGTTAAATAATTTCCCCTTTCTGTTAGCTAATACTGGGAAATGCAATAGTAATTCCTTCCCTAGCAACTTTAAAAAATCATTATAGAATATGACCTGATTAACTTTCTTACTAATAAGGACTCTTCAACACAGACACACAGACACACACACACAATTCAGCATTATATAGACCTGCTAATTTTCATGCTGCCATTTCATATCTCCATTTGATATGCCAATTTTGTGAGATCTCCCAGTGTGCTATGAGAAAAAGTGAGAACATTGTGTGTATATCAGAGATGACAGAACACCAGAGTCTGTTATTAAAAAGATAATTAGAAAAAGTTATTCTACGTATTCCCTAGGAAACAGAGAAAAATATTTCTCAGGAGTAGGAGGAAATTGGAAAGGGGTTGTTTTCTTAAAGGTTATTAGGGATATTTAGCAGTTATCATGAAAAGTCTCCAAAACTGTTATGGGTATTTAGCAGTTGTCTTACAAAGTTTACAAAATCTTCTAGGCAAAAAACACATCACAAGTTTTTTTATCCATCTGATTGATATTTGGGATAACTGTTTCGTCTTACAGTATACTTAGAATATACTTTGGATTTTTAGCAGAAGAATCAGTGGCTTCTTTCTATAAGAGGAATTCATCAACATAGACAACTGCAACAATCCCCACAGCAGCTTATAGAAAGTAAACAGCTGAACAGAAGAAGTTCTTCAGTGGGAAAAAAAGGTAACCACGAAGTAGAAGGAAAAAGAAGGAGAAGTCCCAAAGGAAAATAATCCCCAGTCTGCATTTGCAGAACATATACCATTTTTGTTCTGACTAATCTTCCATGAATCCTTTGTCCGAGACATTTTCCTTCCATTTGTTTAAAACAGGAAGGCAAAGGAATGACTCACTAAATGGCTGTTGTGTGATTAAAAAGTTGATCATTTTCTTGGAAAAAAATTTCAGAGAAAAGCAACTAAAAGGATCAAAGGCCTGGAGACTAAAACATATGAAGAACTGCTGCAGGACTTGGGTTTGGCTAGTCCAGGGGTAGGCAACCTCGGCTCTTGCTGACTCAGGAATTCTGGGAGTTGAAGTCCATGAGTCATAAAAGAGCCAAGGTTGCCTACCCCTGGGCTAGTCTGAAGAAAAGAAGAAATAGGGGAGACATGATAGCAGCGTTCCAGTATTTGAGGGGCTGCCACAAAGAAGAGGTCAACCTATTATCCAAAACACCAGAGGGCGGGGCAAGAAACAATGGTTGGAAACTGATCAAAGAGAGAAACAACCTGGAATTAAGGAGGAACTTCCTAACAGTGAGGACAAATAAGCAGTCGAACAGCTTGCCCCCAGAAATTGTGGGCACTCCATCAATGGAGGTTTTTAAGAAGAGACTGGACAGACACTTGTCTGAGATGGTATAGGTTCTCCTAATTGAGCAGAGGGCTGGACTAGAAGACCTCCAAGGTCCCTTCCAGCTCTATTCTATTCTATTCTATTCTATTCTATTCTATTCTATTCTATTCTATTCTATTCTATTCTATTCTATTCTATTCTATTCTATTCTTATTTTCTATTCTGTTCTATTCTATTCTATTCTATTCTATTCTATTCTGTTCTGTTCTGTTCTGTTCTATTCTATTCTATTCTATTCTATTCTATTCTATTCTATTCTATTCTATTCTATTCTATTCTATTCTATTCTATTCTATTCTATTCTATTCTATTCTATTCTATTGTATTCAGAATCCACCCCAAAAGTACTTTTGGTAGGAATTGTCCCTTTATTTATATTGGGAAGAAGGTTTGCGTCCCAGCTGGAAATGATAAAAGTGGATCAAGTTCCCATGGAAACAAAATGTTTTTATTGTCACTGAGAGTTTCATTTTGCTCTGTTGTTTTAATATTTATCTGGCATATGACATTATATATGAACTATCAATATATATTAAAATTTCATCTATATTAGTAAAACCCAATAAAATATAAATGTTAAAAAGGTCTATGTTCAAATACCAAGGTCTAGGACATCTAATCATCAACGCACAGCATCATTTATATTTAAAAAAAAAAGTCAGATACTGGATCATTATACACCCTTAGCTTAGAGCTGGTTATGATGTGATCTACATGTCTATGGAGATTCTCAGTCATCCAGGTCATGGTTGTCCCAAAGATGCTTTTTTCTGGAGGCAATTGGACTTTCTGGTTTTTCTTTGAAGACTTTCGCTTCTCATCCAAGTGGCTTCTTCAGCTCTGACTGGATGAGGGGAATGGAAGGATTTATACTCCTTGCAGAGAGCTGGTCATTTGCATTCTATTTAGAGAGTCCTTGAGGCTGCTTGGAGATTTATCTATGTCTTCAGGGTCACCTGAGCAGTGCAAATGGGTGTGGAGCCTTCTTGGCTGCAGGGTGTTTTCTGCCCTGTGTCCCTTCATGGTTGAAGACAAGCACAGGATGTTGGGGATGAGTCTGTGCTGTCTGAATCTCGAACTGAAGCACAAACAGCTCCTGTAGTCTGCAATGTTTTCTGGATATCCATTCACACTCCGGCACCATTCGAAGGGTGTTCATCCCAAAGTGCATGGCTAAATATCTATGGAGATTCTCAGTCCTCCAGGTCATAGTTGTCCCAAAGGTGCTTTTTCAGGAGGCAACTGGACCGTCTTGTTCTTCTTTGTTTCGCTTCTCATCCAAGAAGATGCTACTTGAGGAGTAAATCCTATTTAGGATGGTCCGTTGCTGATGTGGTAATTGACAGCCTGACCCCTTTTGGGTGGGGTGATTTATATATCTTCCTATGTGTCATAAAAGAGCCGAGGTTGCCTACCCCTGGGCTAGTCTAAAGAAAAGAAGAAAGAGGGGAGACATGATAGCAGTGTTCCAGTATTTGAGGGGCTGCCACAAGGAAGAGGAGGTCAACCTATTCTCCAAAACATCAGGGGCTATACAAAGAAGAGGGAGTCAAGCTATTGTCCAAAGCACCTGAAGGCAGGACAAGAAGCAATGGATGGAAACTAGTCAAGGAGAGAAGCAACCTAGAACTAAGGAGAAACTTCCTGACAGTTAGAACAATTAACCAGTGGAACAACCTGCCTCCAGAAGTGGTGAATGCTCCAACACTGGAAGTTTTTAAGAAGAGACTGGCCAGCCACCTGTCTGAAATGGTATAGGGTTTCCTGCCTGAGCAGGAGGTTGGACTAGATGACCTCCAAGGTCCCTTCCAACTTCTTCTTCTTCTTCTTCTTCTTCTTCTTCTGATGATGATGATGATGATGATGATGATGATGATGATGATGATGATGATGATGTATGGGCATTTAGCAACGCATTTGACTTTCCATTGGGGATTGATGTTCATGTTGTTGGTCAGATGCTGTGCAAGTGCCATTGGGGGCTTCCTGCCTTTGATTTTCAGTATTTATTTGCTGAATATGCTTTTAAGGGTCCTCTCATCATCTCATGCTTTGCATTTCTATGTATAATAAAGTACACTATCAATAAACAGGAGGAACGTAAAGAAAGTTTGGCTCACTGTGATTCAACTCACTGCAAACATCCATATCTCTATCTATCTATCTATCTATCTATCTATCTATCTATCTATCTATCTATCTATCTATCTATCTATCTATCTTGTTGTTATTAGTTGTGAAGTCGTGTCCGACCCATTGCGACCCTATGGACAATGTTATATCTATCTATCTATCTATCTATCTATCTATCTATCTATCTATCTATCTATCTATCTATCTATCTATCTGCTAAATTTGCTAATACAACCTGACCAGATCCCAAACATTTTTTTTTTTTAGAAATCAAAGAGAATGTTGACTTTCATTGGAACCGTCGGATTTCAGCTGCGAAAAAGACGGCCACAGAATTGGCTTAATTTGCAATGCAAAGGTACATGGAATAGAGAATGGGTACAATATATTGGCTAATGTTTATTTTTTCCTGGCTTTAGAGTTGCTTTTTGCATTTAATTTGCCATACTTCACTGATGTTTCATCAATTAGCTCCTATGACTATTACAGACTACAAGATAAACTGGGAAAGTAGTCTTTGTCTTCATGGCCTTCTTTTTAATTTTATGTATTTGCCCAAGAAAGGCTTATGATCATTCATCACTGTTGCAGCACCAAAGGGAATTGCTAGATTCCCATGCAATATTAACTAGCCTGCACTTTAAAACAACTAACCTTAGATGTCTTGGTTATAGGGGCATTAAGAATTGATGAGCACAGAAATTTCAGAGTTTGTTTTTCTTTGTTCATAGCTAACTGCTGAAAGATAACCCAGGAACTAATTTGTTGATGGGATGCTTGGTCATTGGATACTCTAGAAAAATAAGAGAATGTTTGCTGTCCTAACAGTTAATACAAAAGAAGGAAGGAATCACATTGTTGATTTGCTGCAGATAGGAGAAGTTACTAGGTTTCTTCTATCGTGTATCTACAAGGTAACTATACTCCTGTGAATATAATCATGTTTATGACAATAGTTTGCATCTATAAGTAACAATAGAGCCCAATCTCAGGGATTATTACAAAGAAGAGGGAGTCAAGCTATTCTCCAAAGTGCCCGAAGGCAGGACAAGAAGCAACGGATGGAAATTAATCAAGGAGAGAAGCAACCTAGGACTAAGGAGAAACTTCCTGACAGTTAGAACAATTAACCAGTGGAACAACCTGCCTCCAGAAGTTGTGAATGGAAGTTTTTAAGATGAGATTGGACAATGCTTTGTCTGAAATGGTATAGGGCTTCCTGCCTGAGCAGGGGGTTGGACTAGAAGACCTCCAAGGTCCCTTCCAACTCTGTTATTCTATTCTATTCTATTCTATTCTATTCTATTCTATTCTATTCTATTCTATTCTATTCTGTTCTGTTCTGTTCTGTTCTGTTCTGTTCTGTTCTGTTCTGTTCTATTCTATTCCATTTTCCATTCTATTCTATTCTATTCTATTCTATTCTATTCTATTCTGTTCTGTTCTGTTCTGTTCTTTAATTCTGATTTAACTTTTTCCTTTGTATTTGTTCAGTTCTACAGGAAAAAAAGAACTGAATCACTTCTGGTTTCCAAATTTTATTTATTAAAGAATTAAAAGCAGGAATTTTTTTTAAAAAAAGAAAATCAGTGTACCCTCTTGAAGTTAATTTTGATCTCCTTAACCCGTGAATACAGTTTTTGTCCCTTCCACTATTGCAAGTACAGCTCTAGGCTTCGCTCTTCCACTCATGAATTTGAATAACTGGCTTATTCATTCTATCCAAAATAGAGTTGTAGGCCAGCATAAGCCTAACAGGCCTTGTGGAATATCCGTTGTAGCTCAAAAGCTATTTAGGTAGGCCTTCCTCCACTTCTGAAGACCTACCTGCTTCCGCACCACACAGGATATCCAAGTGCCATCTTTATGCTCCTGAGTTTCAGGAGAATTTCCTTTCCCCCCCATTAAACTCTGAAGCAATTCGGTTCGCCGGCAGACTTACCGCCCATAATCCAGCAAGAATCAAATAAGAACATGGCTTAAGTGCTGTTGATTAAGTTCCAATGGTTTCAGGGGATCCACCTGAGAAGACAATGGGAGCATTAGGATTTAAACATTCCTTTGCAATGTTATTATCAGGGCTTTTTTTCCTCATTGAACGCTCAGAACGGAGTTCCGGCACCTTTTTTGGATGGAACCTTGTAGGGTAGGCAAGGCGGGTTGTATGACATGTGTGAGTTCTGGCACCTTTTTCTTTTACAAAAAAGCACTGGTTGTTGTTGTTGTTGTTGTTGTTGTTATTATTATTATTATTATTATTATTATTATTATTGTTGTTGTTGTTGTTGCTGTTGTTATTATTATTATTATTATTATTATTATTATTATTATTATTATTATTATTATTAATTATTTTGTAGACCAAACCTTATTACATTCCCTAGTAATGTCTTCATTATAGAGCAGACATGTCAAACACAAGGCCCGGGGGCCAGATCCGGCCCGCAAAGTGGTTTCATGTGGTCCGCGAAGCCATCCTGGAAACAGTGAGGGAACGGCCCCCACTGCCTTGGCCCTGGCCCAGAGACCCTCCTTCTGCCAGAGACCCTCAGATCTGTCCCACTCCTGCCCAGGCCCCCATAGGCACCCTTGATGCGAACGATGTAGAGCTGGCCATGCCCACCTAGTAGGCCATACGCACTCTAGCCACGCCCACCCAGTAGGCCACACCCACCCTGGCCATACCCACCCATCCCCTTGAGGGCAACCGCAATGCTGATGCGGCCCTCAATGAAATTGAGTTTGACACCCCTGTTATAGAGGCACTGACAAAACCTGAAAATGTAAACTAGAGAAGAGGGGGGGGGGGAAGAAGAAGATAAAACAAAGTATTTTCTGGAATAAATATTTCATAATTCATATAAGCAATTATTAGAACAACATATTTTCTTTCTCATTATTGTTAGGACAGTGACAAGCAGAAATATATTTAAATGAAAATGAAATCAGCAGGGTTGCCATTATTACTGGGTTATGAAAACAAAAATCCTCATCTTTGCCTAAAGCGTAACCAATTTGGCAAGATAATTGTTTTTAGTTCAGGATAACACTTGTTTCTTCCTTTCTTTGTTTATTCGCTAATGGTTGGTTAGCACACATGCACGCAAACACACACACACACACCAGTTAATATAGTTTTTTTTTAAAAAATGTAGCATATTCAGCAGTGCATCAGAATGAGCTTAATAAAAAGCTAGCTGTCTTCTATTAATATTAGTTCTTAATTAATTGCATTTTCTTACCCCCTACAGAGGCAAAATGAAGTTTACAGAGAATTTTTCAGCTGATGAATGAACACACAACTCTCATTTTGTCTTCAGGGAAAGATCCCCACATCTAATCCTTTTAACCAGAGTCATCTATCTAAGAATTGAACACTGAAATTATATCCCCTTTAGTTCAGGACTCTCCTGTGTCCTTCATGGTACAAAAGCTGCAAACCTATAAACATTACAGAAAGCTAATAAGAAGCTTTTTTTACATTTTTCTAGTAATTGCAGATTAATATAGACCCAATTATGGTCTATAAGCAAAGTAAAATGTTACTGGGATGTCAAATGTGGGCAGTTTAATTTATTTTTAATGGAAATAGATGACATGTGGCCGAGCAGATGAGATTACATGAGGCACGGGGCTGGTCTGTAATGACCTGGGTTTCAATGTAGGCTAGCCATCCTAATCTTCAGATTATCTCAAGGCAGTCACATTTAGTCTTGGTTATCTCACATGCTGTTGCAAAGATTAAAATGTGATAATCCCTGGGAATGTAAGCCAGAGCTGCTAGAGGGCAAAGGTGAAAGATAAGTATGGTATGAAATACTAGTAGTTGCTGCAATCATCCCTAATGTATCATGTTGCTTAATGTACTCTAAAGCAAGGGGACATAATCTTTCACTCACAAACTGCTTTAAAAAGTGGGAAACTGCCTATAAAGCTACTTTCATTTTACGGTGGTAAAACAATGTGGAAAAGAAAAATGTGAAAACAGTGCTCATTAATGTTGGCATCCTGGCTTTATTAATTCATCATAATCCAAATGAAAAACAAACATCCGAACTATCATTTCTTGTGACAGCTTAGAACTATATATAGCATTTTATTTTCTCTGCTATCGTACTGAAAGAGCAAGATATAAACATTGTTCATACATAAACCTACTTGTGAAAGGACCTTAGATGAACTGCAGCTGAAAAGGACAAAACTGGCACACCGGCAAAGCTCCTTTTTTGCAAGTATAACTCCAAATAATGCACGTGAACTGCAGGGAGTCCAGCTGTTCACTAGATGGCAGCAAAAAGCTATAGCAAAACTCTTTGCTGCCCTCTAGTGGCAGAGGTCATCAACCTTTCTTGGTTGGAGGACTGGAGGGAAAGGGAGGGGGAAGCACGCACAGGTTTGCAAGCATGTGGGTGATGCAAACGGGACGGGGCTACTGCTTGCGTGATACTTGCTAGTCTTGCCCCATTCTTGTGCACAGTGTGGTGGCATGGTGTCCTGTTTTCATGCCCCGCGGCATGCCAGTGGCCTGTTTTTGCAATCTGCGGCACAGCGGTGTTCCGTTTTCATGTCCTGCAGCACCACAGCATCCCATTTTTGTGCCCTGCTACACAGCAGCATCCTGTTTTTGCACCCCGAGGCATGGTGTCGGCCTGTTTTTGTGCCGCACAGCGTGGCGTCCTGTTTTTGCACCCCACAGCCACAGCGCTAGTGCAAGTGGTGTCTGTGCATGCACACATACATGCACTGGGCAGCCTGTTCCATGGCCTAGTGGCCACGAGCCCACAGCCCAATACTGGCCCGAGGCCCACAGATTGGGGACCCTTGCTCTAGTGGTTTTCCAGAGTCTGTTCTATTCAGATAATATAGTTTGATAGCATTGATAACATTGGAATAGATGGCTGCTGGACTCACTCAAGGTGTGCAAAGTCTGGGACTAGTCTTTAATGCTCTTAATGGAGCAGGAAACTGCTGTGGGGAAGATTGAACTGGGACACACAGAAAGACAAATTACTCTGGGATGTAAAGGAGGTTTGTTGTTTTCTTGTTTGCTTGGCTTTTCGTTCTGCTAAGCCAACTTTCAGTTTTACACCATGGCTTTCCTACTACAATTGGCAGGAAATTAAACTGTCCATACTTGTCATCTGGCCTGAAAAAATAAATAAAAAATCAACAGCTACAGATTGGATGGTGGGCTGTGAGAAAAGGTTTGTTGTTGTTAGCTGCGAAGTTGTGTCCGACCCATCGCGACCCTATGGACAACATTCCTCCAGGCCTTCCTGTCCTCTACCATCTTCTGGAGTCCATTTAAGCTCACGCCTACTGCTTCAGTGACTCCACCCAGCCACCTCATTCTCTGTCGTCCCCTTCTTCTCTTGCCCTCAATCTTTCCCAGCATTAGGCTCTTCTCCAGTGAGTCCTTCCTTCGCATTAGGTGGCCAAAGTATTTGAGCTTCAACTTCAGGATCTGGCCTTCTAAAGAGCAGTCAGGATTGATCTCCTCTAGGACTGACTGGTTTGATCGCCTTGCAGTCCAAGGGACTCGCAGGAGTCTTCTCCAGCACCACAGTTCAAAGACCTCAATTCTTTGGCGCTCAGCCTTTTTTATGGTCCAACTTTAGGTCTAATACATGTAAGGGACTCTCACTTAGTTCCTCCTGATCATTTTAAAAAGTGGCACTTGGTAAAGCAAAGCAAGCCTGAAGCTCAGGCAATATTTGGCAGCCGTTCCTGAGCAAATCTTCAGAGTGCTGTGAAGGAAATCTGAGGAATTACGAAAGGATTATGGCTTAGTGTTGGCTGGGGAAGAGGATGAACTTCAAAAGTGGCCCGATCATTCGTTTTCTTTTCACTGGGGGAATGTTCACATGAATAAGTCACATCCGTCCCATTTTCTTTTCAGTAAATGGCTAGATCCCATTGGTAGGAAGGATGACTGAGCAGGATCCCAAAATCTGATGCCAACCAGGGCGTTTGGAGAAAGGACAGTTCGCACAAGACTTATTCTTGATGTTCACCCCTTCAAGGATGATTCTGAAGACATTTATATGTTTTGTGCAAAGATCTAGAGTTCCTCTTAAGTATTGTATATTTACAGTAAACGGTAGCAATAGCGTTTAGGCTTATACACCAGCCTATAGCGCCTTACAACACTCTCTGGGGTGGTTTACAATGTAAGCATTATTTGCATATTGCCCCCAACAATCTGGAGCCTCATTTTGCTGACCTCAGAAGGATGGAAGGCTGAGTCAACTATGAACCCCGTCAGGATCAAACTACAGGCTGTGGGCAGAATTTGCCTACAATGCTGCATTCTAACGCCTGTGCCACCAAGGCTGGTTGGCTGGCTGGATAAATCGCTGCCCTAATTATGATTAGAGAAGGGGCTATGTGTTTTTCTTTCCAAGCAGACCCATATTCTTCTTTTGGGCATTCTTACTAGACTTCAGAGCTCTCCATGTGTTTTCCTAACTCTTTAAAGCCTTTCTGCTCTTAGAATAGAATAGAGTTGGAAGGGACCTTGGAGGCCTTCTAGTCCAGCCCCCTGCTCAAGCAGGAGAACCTATACCATCTCAGACAGGTGATTGTCTAGTCTGTTCTTAAAAATCTCCAGTGATGGAACACCCATGATTTCTGGTGGCAAGCTGTTCCACTGGTTGATTGTCCTCACTGTCAGGAAGTTTCTCCTTAATTCCAGGTTGCTTCTCTCTTTGATCAGTTTCCAACCATTGTTTCTCGTCCTTCCCTCTGGTGCTTTGTTGAACAACCTGCCCCCCTCTGCCTTGTGGCAGCCCCTCAGATACCAGAATGCTGCTATCACATCTCCCCTATTTCTTCCTTTCTTTAGACTAGCCAAGTCCAAGTCCCGTAGCCGTTCTTTGTATGTTTTACCCTCCAGGCCTTTGATCATCTTAGTTGCTCTTCTCTGAATTTTTTCCAAGCTCTTCCAAGCAAAGAGATCTGACATTCAAAAAGATTCTGGATGGCATCCAGACTTACGTTCAGAGCCAGTCCAGGAAAGAAAAAAAAGAAAAAGAAATTGTGTTTGTAGGATAAAGCCTAGATTTGCTCTGGAATGCAGTCAAAGCCAATGCTATCATAATAGGGTTGGCTGGCTCACCCCTCTCTTGAACATCCAGAAGGTGGCAGTATATGCCTGCAAAAAAGCCTCCTGTGTATTTTTATTTTTTTTCCCCAAAGGAAGGTTTTTATTTTTTATTTTATTTTTGCTGAGTAACCACAGGATTTTCTATCCTTTTTCCAGATTTTAATATCATTTTATTGTAAAAAGTTTGAGTGTCGGGGAATATCCTTTAAGGAGTCGTTAATGGGGAAATTGCTTTGCAGCCAACAATAGAAAGTTCAGTTTTACTGCATCAATTTTTCTTCTTCTCTTCTCTTCTTTCTCCATCACTACATTTGTGTTGAAAGTTATATTCTCTCCCCCCCCCTTTTTTTTTTTTTTGCTTCTTACAGACTGAGCTTTGTTTATTATTGGGAGTTTTCTTCTTTGATTTCAAAGGGAACGTGTATTCCTGAGAAAATCTAGAATTCTCTTTTAATTTTTTTAAAAAAATCTCTTTTAAGAAGACACTGGAGAGCCTTTTGTCTGAAATGGTATAGGGTTTTGTGCCTAACAACAACATCAACATCATCATCATCAACAACAACAAGAACAAGACCTGGCAATGGCTAAGAGAAGGAAAGTTGAAGAAAGAGATCGAGGGACTAATTCTGGTTGCACAAGACCAAGCCTTAAGAACGAATGCATGCAAAGTCAAAATTGAGAAGACAGCAACAGATAGTAAGTGCCGCCTATGCAAAGAAGCTGAAGAAACAGTGGACCACCTGGTAAGCTGCTGCAAGAAGATTGCACAGATTGACTACAAGCAGCGGCATGACAAAGTAGCAATAATGGTGCATTGGAAGATCTGCCAGAAATATCATTTGCCTGTAAGCAAGAACTGGTGGGATCATAAAATAGAGAAAGTCATAGAAAATGATAAAGTTAAACTGCTCTGGGACTTCAGAAGTCAAACAGAGAAGCACCTGCAACATAACACCCTGGACTTAACAATTGTCGATAAGAAAGACAAAAAAGTCTGGATAGTGTACATGGCAGTGCCTGGAGACAGCAGAATAGATGAGAAGATAACAAAATACAAAGACCTACAAATAGAAATAGAAAGACTGTGGCAAAGGCAAGCAAGGGTAGTACCAATAGTAATAGGGTGCAATCCCAAAACAACTGGAGCACCACTTGAACACCACTGGCATTGACAAAATCACCATTAGTCAATTGCAAAAGGCGGCCTTACTAGGAACTGTTTCCATCCTGCGACAATATCTGTAACACCATCAAACATCCACATTTGCCTATCCCAGGTCCTTAATAAGGACTTGATAGGTAGACAAAAATGCCAAATCCAGTATGAACATCTGGTTGACTGTGCGATGATCAACAACAATGACAATGACAACGACAACGACAACAACAACAACAACAACAACAACAACAACAACAACAACAACAACAACAATAATAATAATAATAATAATAATAATAATAATAATAATAATAACAATTCCTTTAAAAACTTTTACCTTTATTTAAGTCCAATGGGAAGGGTTGTTGTTGTTGTTGTTTTTCGTGACAATGCTGTCTGACTTTCACCTTCATTCATCCACCCCCCCTCCCCCAGAGGCTTCTGTATTAACTCTGAAATGGCTTCATTTAAGATCAACACAAACTGAAAAGATTGCTGAATAACTGCTCGAATAATATGAATTTATATAATTGCCCTCTTTTTCTTCCTATTACATGGTTAACTTGCTATTCCAATAGAAGAAAATATTTGTAGCTCAGCATTGAAAGGTGGGGTCCTTGGTGCTGTCTGAGTTTGGTGGCTTTCTTGCAGACATTTCATTTCCCGATTAGGTAACAACATTAGCAACAAGGTTATTTAGTCAGGTAATGAAATATTTGCAAGCAAACCGTCAAGCTCGGAGAGCACCAAGGACTCCACTTAACTCACAATTGTCCTTTGGATGGTTATTTGTTATAACATGTGCTGCAGCTGGCAAAAAAGCCAACTCAGTGCTAGGCTGCATCAACAAAGGGATAGAATCAAGATCACATGAAGTGTTAATACCACTTTACAATGCCTTGGTAAGGCCACACTTGGAAGACTGCATCCAGTTTTGGTCACCATGTTATAAAAAAGATGTTGAGACTCTAGAAAGAGTACAGAGAAGAGCCACAAAGATGATTGGAGGATTGAAGGGTAAAATATATAAGAAACGGTTGCTGGAACTGAGTATTTCTAGTCTAATGTAGAGAAGGACAAGAGATGACATGATAGCAGTGTTCCAATATCTCAGGGGCTGCCACAAAGAAGAGGGAGTCAAGCTATTCTCCAAAGCACCTGAAAGCAGGACAAGAAGCAATGGATGGAAACTAGTCAAGGAGAGAAGCAACCTAGAACTAAGGAGAAACTTCCTGACAGTTAGCACAATTAACCAGTGGAACAACCTGCCTCCAGAAGTGGTGAATGCTCCAACACTGGAAGTTTTTAAGAAGAGACTGGACAGCTATTTGTCTGAAATGGTATAGGGTTTCCTGCTTTAGCAGGGGGTTGGACTAGATGACCTCCAAGGTCCCTTCCAACTTCTTCTTCTTCTTCTTCTTCTTCTTCTTCTTCTTCTTCTTCTTCTTCTTCTTCTTCTTCTTCTTCTTCTTCTTCTTCTTCTTCTTCTTCTTCTTCTTCTTCTTCTTCTTCTTGTTATTGTTGTTGTTGTTGTTGTTGTTGTTGTTATTGTTATTGTTATTGTTATTCCCTTCTGGAGTGCACTTTATTTTTAAAATGCATATTTTTGGTACCAACTTTAATCAGATTTGTTGTGGAGGGTTAGGGTGTAGTTTCTGATTATCCAAGTTCTTATGTCCTTCCTCTCTGAAAAATTTAAAGAGTGGAAATGCCAATATCAAATAATAGAATTGTGAAGCTGGAAGGAGCCATAGAGGTCACCAAGTCCAATCAATGCCGCTATCCCAATTAAAGAATAATGCTGTAATTTTGACTGATCTAAACCTATTATTTGACCCTACTGTAAGTTAGATAGCTTCTTAGGACCAAGAGTGAAAAAGTTTGTTCTGACAGGCAAAACTGATGTTTTCCCTTGAGCTTACAGTATTATGCGTTGACAGACAAAGATACACAAAAGGTGTATAATAATCCATTTAGTAATAGCTTCTCTCGATAATATTATAGCATCTTCTGAACATATGTCTCCTTTACTGTCATACTCACATTGCATAACATTGAATTTATTACATTTGTATGCCACCGGAATCCCAGTGATTCTGGGTGGCTCATAAGTAAAGTATTTAAGAGAGAAATAAATAAAATAATAACAATAATAGTAAAGGTAACGGTAACAGTAACACTAACAGTAACAACACTAACAGTAACATTAACAATAACAGCAACAGTAATAATAACAGCAACACTAACAGTAGCAATTACAATAATGGTAACAGTAACAATAACAATAGCTTACCTCCTGCAACAATAACTTTAATACCACCAAACATCAACATCTGCCTGTCCTAGGTCCTTGGGAAGGACTTGATAGGTGGATAAAAATCCAGTCTGAACATCTGGATGATTGCATGACAAGCCATAGAGCCTTGGTGGAGCAGTGGGCTGATGCCTCCTTAAGTAACACCAGCTGCCTGCAATTAGTGCAGGTTCGAGTCCCACTAGGCTCAAGGTTGACTCAGCCTTCCATCCTTCCGAGGTAGGTAAAATGAGGACCCAGATTGTTGGGGGCAATAAGCTGACTTTGTAATAATGTCGTTTGGGGTGTGTGTGAAAGCCCTAATAAGCAGGCATATACATAGAATGAATGAACTGCTAAGCTTGTAAGCCGCCCTGAGTCTTCAGAGAAGGGCGGGATACAAATGGAATTAAAATAAATAAATAAATAAATAAAAAAGATGATAAAGGGAATAAGACCCAGACAAGAAGAAAAGGGGGAACTAATGGACACCATCTAAGAAGGTTTCACTTATGCTCATCAAATGCCTGGGAGAAGAGCCAGTCTTTCAACTCTTTGAAACATCATCAGAACGGGTTTCATCCAGATCTCAGGGACAACTTTGTTCCAAAGAGCAAGTTCTGCTACACAGAAGGTGTGATTCTACAGTCCCTATATGTGGCACAGTTAAATCAAAGGGAGTAGGAACATGCCAACCATGCCAGATCAATTTGGCCAGGCAGATACTACGGGAGATAGCTGGTGGTTTCCAGTAACTAGGACTCCTGCCATGACAATGTCAGAGATGGAAGTTCAAAAGATGCATCAAATAAGGAACTGTCCTTTGAAATACAAAAACAGTTGCTCAACTGGACTTCCATCAAAGGAGTAGGGATCAATAGTTCCTCAATCTAACCGCAAAGTTATAGTTGCAAAGTTATGCAAACTGCATCATATCAAGTTCCTTGATAGCACAGATTGTTGGCTTCAGTGCTTTATTTACTGCAAGCACGTCGACTAAATCTTGCGATATTCTTCTGCCAAACTGGGAAAAATTGAAAGTGGAAGAGGTATTGGTCGTCACTACATTCACTTTAGAATATTTTTAACACACAACTATTTATTTATCATTTGTCTGCTTGTTCATGAATTCACCTCTTGCCATTTTCACAGATGAGGTGGCTTCTTAGCACTCCTCCTTTCATTGCTATCCCCACCACCACAATCAGCCTCACTGATTCAGAGCAAAGGGACTTTTTCTCCCAGTGTTTCATCTAATTCTGTTCAGTGTCCTCTGTAGAGAGTGGGGTAGTTAACGCCAGAGGTCTGGTGGAGAGATCACTAATGTCCAGGCCACAAGAAAGTAACTTAGACCATTCCTCTCTCCAGCCATTCTCAGGGTTGAGAAAGACGGACCTCATGAACCTGATGCAAATTCACTCTGTACCCGACATCATCTCATTTTGAAATAAACTTTGGCCAAAAAAGCCAGCATAAGCAAATGTACTGGACCATAAGAAAGGCCGAGCGCCAAAGAATTGAGGCCTTTGAACAATGGTGCTGGAGAAGACTCCTGCGAGTCCCTTGGACTGCAAGGCAATCAAACCAGTCAGTCCTAGAGGAGATCAACCCTGACTGCTCTTTAGAAGGCCAGATCCTGAAGCTAAAACTCAAATACTTTGGCCATCTAATGAGAAGGAAGGACTCACTGGAGAAGAGCCTAATGCTGGGAAAGATTGAGGGCAAGAGAAGAAGGGGACGACAGAGAATGAGGTGGCTGGATGGAGTCACTGAAGCAGGAGGCCTGAGCTTAAATGGACTCCAGAAGATGGTAGAGGACAGGAAGGCCTGGAGGAACATTGTCCATAGGGTCGCGATGGGTCGGACACAACTTCACAACTAACAACAACAAAGCGAATGCACGACAGGAGACGGATATATTTCTGACGACACGTTCTTGCATTTTCCTGGACACAGCCTCTTTCTGATGGAGGGGGCTTCTCCAATGTCTGAAACCTTCCCAGCTGGACTATGTGGAATATAGCATTGTATCTTTCCTCTGCGTGTGTAATTAAGTCACTTGGAGCTTTGCATTATCAAGCAGCCCCTTAAGTGGTGGCAGGGGATATTCTGTAAAACATATATCTCCAAATTGGCCTCTTTTATTTAAGCATCACTCGTGGATTGGCTTATTAATATTTAAAGACTCCATGCTACCTCTACTCCATCCTTCTATTCAGGGAACAACTTTATAATCACAGAATTGTGCCTTTTTATTGCATTTGCATAAAAATAAACGGAACCATCAGCTCAGTAAACTTAATGACGGTAAACCGCTGACAGTACTACTGGCTCCTGAGCTCAGCTTGCTACGGTTCATTAAGTAAAACAGACAAAGTATTTTCTCAGATCTTCAGTGACAGTATTGTATTTGTAGGAACTGACTAAACCTCCAAGTTCCAGCTGCATTTTATGATAAATACATTAGTCAAACAATGGCAGGCATCGATATTTCCATAAAACGGTTTTAGTGATACAGTCATTTTTGTCGACTGGAGAAACTAATCGAGTAGCTAAAGTTACTTTTAAGTAAGATGAGGGTTTTTTTTTAAAAAAAAGATAAAGGTTTACCCTGTACTGTTGTGTCAGGGCTAATATTTGTTTCCCAGCCGAGAGAGCCAGCATTGTGCAAAGATGCTTCTGGGATTATGGGATCGGCATGGCTATACGCCAAGGTGCATGGAATTTTGTTACTTTCCCGCTGAAGTACTTATTTGTCTACTTGCATTTGCAAGCTTTCAAACTGCTAGGTGGGGAAAAAAATGGGAGTTCACCCGGTCAAGTGATACTTTGGCCAACCTTCTGGTCAACAAGGTTAACATATTAGCTACTAGGCCACCATGCCCCCTAACTATGATATGTGCATAAATATAAATAAATATGAACATGAATCAATGAAAAAGGTAGATTATTGGTGAAATATGTTAAGCCCAGAGTTTGGAAAATTAAAAAAAAAGTCAGCAAAATATAAGTTGCAAATGTTATACAGAGAAATAAAAGAGGGAAGTAGGGTGGAGGGAAAGAAGGCAGGCAGGCAGGCAGACAGACAGACAGGCAGGCAGGAAGGAGGAAGGGAAGGGAAGGGAAGGGAAGGGAAGGGAAGGAAGGAAGGAAGGAAGGAAGGAAGGAAGGAAGGAAGGAAGGAAGGAAGGAAGGAAGGAAGGAAGGAAGGAAAGAAGGAAAGAAGGAAAGAAGGAAAGAAGGAAAGAAGGAAAGAAGGAAAGAAGGAAGGTAGGAAGGTAGGAAGGAAGGGAAGGAAGGAAGGAAGGAAGGAAGGAAGGAAAGAAGGAAGGAAGGAAGGGAAGGAAGGAAGGAAGGAAGGAAGGAAGGAAGGAAGGAAGGAAGGAAGGAAGGAAAGAAGGAAGGTAGGAAGGAAGGAAGGGAAGGAAGGAAGGAAGGAAGGAAGGAAGGAAGGAAGGAAGGAAGGAAGGAAGGAAGGAAGGAAGGAAGGAAGGAAATTACATTATCATCAGCCTACAAACTTCCTTATATTTCTTAGCTTCTTCTTCTTCTTCTTTTTTAAAGGATCAGAGTAAACTTTTAAAGGTTTTTTAAGGTAAGTGTGTAATTTGTCTTTGTAGATATATTAAAAAAATGTTCTGAAGATGAAATGTTACAACTCTGACCCTTTCCAGTTCCAACCTTGGTATGGATTTTGGACTTCAGTGGAAGGATTCCACCATCAGCACTGATGGGTTTGATCTTACTAGAAGCAGCTCAGTTTGGATATTCATTTTGTAATCAGAATACCCTAATCTGGGGTTATTCCCACTAATACTTTAATGGAGTATTCTGGTTCATTTTGGGTGGGATCACTGCAGCCGTGCCAAGGTCAACGAGAAAGATAATGGGTTTAAAACCTGGTTGACCTTGTAGCATTTTACTCACTTCTGTTGCCTTGCTTTCCAGAGGTTCAAAGAACTAATTTGCATTGCAACTATGCTTATTATAACCTTTATTGTTTCATCTGTCCAATCCCCCCTCATTCCCAACCCCCAATAGATCTACAACCCTCTCTAATATATGTACACATCTTACTTATCTGTTTAGGCTTGACTCAGCATTCCTTCACTTATTACCTGTCAGGTGGGACCATCACATCTGCTTCTAATTACAGCTTGTAGAGATGTTTCTTTCAGAAGTAGATCCACAGGCCCTTTCCAGATGTGGATCAGAATATTGATCAGCTGGGTACTGCTCTTTTCTAGGAAAAGCATTTTTTTTTCATTGACTGTCCTTCATCCATATCCTTACCTACAACCAGCTTTATCTATAAGGCTTATCTAGAGCCTTAGCGATAAGCAGCCTAATTTCAGGATCATTCATTGTACGTTTCTTGCAGTGGATTTATGAAAACTTCACCAACTTCAGCCTAAACTGTATTCCTTTAGTTGCAATGCCTTCCATGTTGTCGCCTTCTTCCAAGGAAATCAGACTACGCTTACAATGTAATAGCTTCCATTGCTATCAGTTCTGTTTCATAAAAAATAATAATAATTGGAATTCATTTCTCAACAAATTAGGCTGAACAAATAGATATTTTCTTGTAACCGATAAGCAAAAAAGAAACTTTTATCTCTTTCTTTAACATCAAAGGAGGGAGCAAGAGAGAGTTATAATTGTATTAAACCTGATCAAAGGTAGGTGGTCCTCGGCTTATGACCACAATTGAACCCAGAATTTTGGTCACTAAGCGAGATGGTTGTTAAGGGGGTTTTGCCCCATTTTACAACCTTTTTGTTGTTAAGTAAGTCAGTGTAGCCGTTAAGTTAGTAACACGGTTGCTAAGTGGCTTCCCCACTGACTTTGCTTGTCAGAAGGCTGCAAAAGGTGATCCCATGACCCCGGGACATTGTGACCATCATAAATAGGAGCCAGTTGCCAAGAGTCTGAATTTTGATCATGTCCCCATGATGATGCAGAAAGAAAGAAAGAAAGAAAGAAAGAAAGAAAGAAAGAAAGAAAGAAAGAAAGAAAGAAAGAAAGAAAGAAAGAGAAAGAAAGAAAGGAAGGAAGGAAGGAAGGAAGGAAGGAAGGAAGGAAGGAAGGAAGGAAGGAAGGAAGGAAGGAAGGAAGGAAGGAAGGAAGGAAGGAAGGAGTTCTATGCTCTAACGGAGTGCAAAGAGACTGATATTTTTTTCCCCCATCTAGCATTCTGTCCCCAACTTTATGCTAAGTTTCTGTAGCATTTATTTTTTCCCCACAATTAAAATCCACCGCACCAACCAAGCAACCAACCAACCGACTTTTGGCTGCTGTGATGGCCAGGCCACCCCTGACTCACTTTGAAATAATTGGACAAAGTTTTAATAACTCTTCATCATCTATATTCAGTAGGAAAGCCAATGGTTCAGCAGGGATAGGAACTCTGCCAAGTGAAAGGCGTCTGTCTCCAAGCTCTGGGCCTTTGCTTGCAGCCTTGCATTTACAGATTATCCACCTCTGCTGCTGTTGCTGCTGAATCAAAGCTCAATTGGCTGAATTATCTAACTGCAGCCACCCTGTAGCACCAAGGTGATCGAAAATTAAGTGGCTTTGTCTCACAGATGTACCCTTGTATGTGGGACATACTATTCAAGCTGAACAAAAATCTCCCATATACCCAAAGTGAAACAATGGCTGGGACAAAAAAAAAGCCTTGATCCCATGGATGTTTGTTTGTTTGTTTTTCCCCCAATAAAGAATGACATAAACAAAACAATGAGAGGTTTAAACACGAAGCCTCTTCCTACGGAATGTTGTTCTGTGCCTATGTTTCTTCCCCGCAAAACGGGACATTCTCACCTGCCATTCTTTGACAAATGTGTTTTCACAATCACGGTGGGGAAATGGTACCAGCGTATGGCAATTCAAAGCCTTGGGAGAATGCCTTTGTCCCCTTACAAGAAACTTGGCTTAGTAATAACCAAGTTCTGTCATGGGGGGAATAGCCTGACAGGCAAAGCAGTTCAGCAGTGGAACCAATTACTGAAAGAGTTGATGGCTTCCCTTTCCTGGATGTGTGCACACAAGAGCTGGACAGCCATCTGTCAGGGATGCTTAAATTTGGACTCTTGCATGGACCAGGGAGTTGGCTACCGTGTCTTCGGCAGCATCTTCCAAGACAATGATTTTACAAATCTAGGTTTTCAGAGTAGAGAAATGCAGTGGATGTGATAAAGAAATGGGACAGCTTGTAATAGGGATTAAGAAAAAAAAAGTCTTTCAAAAAGGACGTGAAATGTGTACGTTAATGAGGGATATGGAGTAGGGATCTTGTACAATAAATACAACGGGGTTTCAGCGGAATAAGATCCCCAACCCCCTCCCTTTAAATCATATTTTATTCAAGGTCAGCAAACCCAGAGGAGAAACAAGATGACTTTTCCTGGTGTAAGTAGGAAAGCTTCAAAACATGGGAAGAGTTGGCTGCAATCTGCTGCATCTCTCCGGGCGGATAATAATAATAATAATAATAATAATAATAATAATAATAATAATAATAATAATAATAATAATAATAATAATAATAATAATGATGATGATGATGATGATGATGATGATGATGATGATGATGATGATGATGATGATGGTGGTGGTGGTGGAAGGGACCTTGGAGGTAATCTAGTCCAACCCCCTACTGAGGCAGGAAACCCTATACCATTTCAAACAAATGGCTGTCCAATCTTTTCTTAAAGACTTCCAGTGTTGGAGTATTCACAGCTTCTGGAGGCAGGCTGTTCCACTGATTAATTGTTCTCATTGTCAGGAAATTTCTCCTTAGTTCTATGTTGCTTCTCCCCTTGTTTAGTTTCCATCCGTTGCTTCTTGTCCTGCCTTCATGTGCCTTGGAGAATAGCTTGACTTCCTCTTCTTTGGGGCAGCCCCTGAGATATGGGAACACTGCTATCATGTCCCCCCTCGTCCTTCTCTTCATTAGACTAGACACACCCAATTCCAGCAACCGTTCCTTACATGTTTTAGCCTCCAGTCCCCTAATCATCTTTGTTGCTCTTCTCTGCCCTCTTTCTAGAGTCTCAACATCTTTTTTTTTTAAATCCCATTTATATCCCGCCCTTCTCCGAAGACTCAGGGCGTCTTACGATCTAAGAAGCACAAATCAATGTGCTTAGCCATAGCCTTCATTCTATGTATATGCCTGCTTATTAGGGCTTTCGCCCCTCCCAAGCGGCATTATTACAAAGTCAGCTTATTGCCCCCAACAATCTGGGTCCTCATTTTACCTACCTGGGAAGGATGGAAGGCTGAGTCAACCTTGAGCCTGGTGGGATGCGAACCTGCACTAATTGCAGGCAGCTGGTGTTACTTAAGGAGGCATTAACCCACTGCTCCTTCAAGGCTCTTTACATCTTGGTGACCAAAACTGGATGCAGTCTTCCAAGTGTGGCCTTACCAAGGCATTGTAAAGTGGCATTAACTGGACCCATCTGTGATCAGCAGCAGGAACTGTAAATCTGCCTCAGTATTAGTGTTATTCTGTAGCCTGAGGTTATTCAGGTCTTATTGAAAAGAAAACTTCAGTGCCCCAGGATCCAATAAGAACCCAACATCACTGTATGAAATAGTGAAACGTTTTGACTTCTAGCAAATACTCCATTTCATAGTTCAAAAAGGTAATAAGGCTTTTTCCCCCCAGTTGTAATGGTTGCAATTATTCCATCTGCTAAATTGCCAAGTGTTTTCCATTCATCCTTTTAAAATATGGTGCACCCAAACAAAATTCAGAAAGCTTCTTTGTATGAAGTATGAACAGCCCCTCGTCTTTGCATTTCCTCACAGCGTTAACAATGACTCCTGTGGAATTCAGCTCTTTATATGAGAGTCATATTCAATTTATTCTGTGTCCACAGGGGTAAGCTCTTCACCAAGACACTTTATTGTTCTCAACTGAATGAAATTACACTAGGGATTCTTCTCCTGATTCCCCCATTACAAATATATTATATTATCAAGTGCCACATTTATTCTAAAGAAGCAGACTTATTTGCTTTCATTCTCTACAGCACTACCAAGAGTGTTAGCAGTAGCTTATTTAACAGCCACGGGATAAAAGGCAGGTTTGTGTCAAAGTCTAGCATACACATCAGTCCTGTAAATTGCTTTAGTGGAAGAATGAGGCATGGAATGCAGTATACATGCATCGTTGTTTTGCATCTTTATAGATTCTTTTAAAAGTAATATTTAGGAATAAAGATTAACAATATACAGCAGGTCCAGTTTTGTGAGTTTGAATGGATGGATAAATTCCAGTGATGCTACTCTGAAATCAAGACGTATAAGTTGTGTATGTGTTACTTAAGCAAGGTTTTTTAGCATCTTCTTATTTAATATTGTCTTTTAGCTAAACTTTGTATGTACTTTTCTTAACGGTCCTGATGATGTCAATTTAATTTTGGATGTTTTGAATATTTGAATACCAGTTCAATAAAGTTAAACAGGTTATTCAGCTATTCTCCTTATTGCCACTGTGCAATGCTGCTCGCTGTTGTGATTCAGGGTCAGCCTGTGGGTTCGGCAGTTGGGTCGGACGACTCAGAGGAGGAGGGGGGTGTTGAAGACCTTGCTGAGGGGGTTGAAGATCTTGCTGATGAGAGCCCTCAGCCAGGCCCCTCCCACTTGGTCACCACGGAGACCCAGCTGTGTGAGCCTGACAGTGTGGATGAAGATGACCCACAGCTGGCCCTGTTCAAGGACGCCCGACGCAGGAGGCAGTCAATCAGGAGTAAACAGAGGAAGGCAATGGGGCTCCTCGGAAGGAGGCACAGAGAAGCCACGCCCTGAACTCTATATAAGGGGAATGTGTGGGAGGGCTGGTTTGCTGAAGGCAACCGCTTGGATAGGTCATGTTTCTTAAAGCTCCTGTTTCTTGGTTTGTTTTGTTCCGTTTGTTTTTGTGGTAATAAATTTGGCAGGCGTAATTCCAGCCTCTTGCCTTCTTGTAAAAAGGGGTTGTCCCTGCCTTTTCTGCAGGGCCAGTAGCAGGCTGGTACAGAACACTCGCCATCCTTTGCATCCTATTTCATTTACTAATTAAAGAGAAACTCCATTTATAGAGATTCAAAAACGTGTTGGTTTGAAAAAGAAGAAAAGATATCAGAAACTTTTTTTTTCTACTGCTTTAGCATCCTGGTTATAACATAGCTCTTCCTTGCATTAGTAACTGGTAAATATCAGTTGCTGTCTAAGAATGACCCAAAGTAAAGATGTTTTGATCATGATGATCATGACAACAATACATCTGGGCATTATAAGAAGGACAAAAAGTCCTTCATAATAATTTTCAATATGTTGACAACTTGTGAATAACTCAAAACACACATCCTTTCACCTTGCTTTACTTGAAGTGTACTTCTCAAGTGCCTCGAAGTAATAAGGAATAGCAATATAATGCGCCTGAAGAAGATTATAGTCTGAGAAAAGTCGGAACTCATGAAAACGTAGATTGAGTTTAATTGTATCATTAGAATTGTGTGATGCCTAGATGCAATTCCAGAAAAGGGAATGTAGACCTGGCCTACATCTTTTAAAGACAGCTGTGTTTCCTGGCAGAAGATTTTGCAAGATTTTTTTAAAAAAATATGCAGCTGTTTCATGAGGTTACAACTTACAGATAGTGTGGTGTGGTGTTCCAGACCCTGCAATTTTCATGTCCAAATTCTGATGGCATAAAACCCTAATTGTGGCTTTTAGATCATCAGGTGTTTATCGTGGATGACTTTGTTGCCCCCGTTTGTAACAACAACAACAAAATGTTTCATGCCTTAAGAAGTTAGGCATTTTATTATGTCAGTTATGCAAACTATCTTTCCACATCCCAAATCATAGAAGACACTTAAATCTTTCTTTAGAAAGAATATTGCAAACTGGAACATATATTGCTTAATTATTTAGGATCGCAGTAGCAGATGCAACTTCTATGAAAGCTGAATGATCGCATATAGAAACAAATGAACACCCTCCTCTTAACAATGTTATCCTAATAAAGAGTCATCGGCAAAATTAAAATGATCTACTTTAATTATAAAATTATAACCTCATTAACTCTTGTGTATGGAAAATGAGAATTGAGGAATAGGGAAGATGAACTTGTGGATGGCTATTAAACAACTACACCAGCTTGAAGAAGTGATTGGGGAATGTAATTCCCAAAAGGGATGTGGCTGTTTTGTATCATCCAGATGACAGTTCCCTAAAATAACTAGAAAGCAATGTGTCTTCTTTTTAAGGACATTTTTATTGTAAAGTAAGTACGGTAAGATGTAGTAGGAAGCTGGTAACTTTTTTTAAAAAGCAACAAAAATAACAATGTCAGGATATTTCTATGAAATTATCTGAGGTTAATAATGATTTAAATAGTTAATCAATGTTACAATGGATATATCATATATGTAGAGTATGAAAAAAATATGTAACATTGTTGTTGTTAGTTGCAAAGTTGTGTCCGACCCTTCACGACCCCATGGACAATGTTCCTCCAGGCCTTCCTGTCCTCTACCATCTTCTGGAGTCCATTTAAGCTCACGCCTACTGCTTCAGTGACTCCATCCAGCCACCTCATTCTCTGTTGTCCCCTTCTTCTATTGCCCTCAATGTAACATTAGAAGGACTGAAATATTCTGTTAGTACATTAACATTACAAAGTAAGAATGCTATCTATCTATCTATCTATCTATCTATCTATCTATCTATCTATCTATCTATCTATCATCTATATATATATATCATGTCTCTCTCTATGTCTCCCTCTCTATCATATTTCTCTCCATCTCTATCTATCTATCTATCTATCTATCTATCTATCTATCTATCTATCTATCTATCTATCTATCTATCTATCTATTTATCTATTTATCTATCATCTATCTATCTATCTATCTATCTATCTATCTATCTATCTATCTATCTATCTATCATCTATCTATCTGTCTATCTTAGTATAATTAGTATAATAGGCTTTTAAGAAACAAAACTCATCAGTCATTTACTCATGCCAATACGTACATGAGGAAATTTTTTATTATGAAATCTTTAAAAAAACAGAAAAAAATATCCCAAAGTATTCTCAGATTTCAAAATCAATTCCCTCCCCTTCCTCTCTACCATTTCCATCCTTCAAATTTTATTTTATCCCATCACCAGACTGTGTTCATTTTCCACTGCATGTTGACAATACATTCAACATTTCCAACAACACACATCCAGCATGGCTCTGCCATGAAAATCAGAGAGAACAAAGTGTGCAATCTTGGATTATTTTTTTTTAAAGACAAAATTAATAGCCTGGTACATTATCAGTTTTCCTAATTTTAAGCCTTTCAGCACGGCTATGCTAAATGTAAGGTGATTTGCACCTTAGGAAGATTAAATAAAAGACAAAATGAGCAAGTGTATTATGGGCAGTGAAGCAAATGATTAAAATTTAATACAAATAGAAATGCAATTGCATTTGTTTGTGTCATAAAACAAACAAAAAAAAATTGTTGCTGTCCAGCCAACAAATCATCCCTGAAATCTGTTGAAAGACACAATTGTGTAATATGACAAACTTATTTTTTAAAGTGTTTTCAGCACTGAGGATGTTGAATGAGCTGCAAGTGAGGAAAATAAATTAAGCCTGCAAAGTATATCTCAGTTTTCAAGATTACTTTGGGACTGTGCTTTGATTGACAGATAGGATTAATGGAAGAAGGCAATTTTTTTTAGGTCATTCAAGGTGGAGACTTAGGTATCTAATTCTCCTTTTTTAAACTCAAAATCCTTGCAAGAGTATGGAGACAGGAGAGCAGTTTACACCAAAATGGGAATTTGGGACACTTGCTCAAGGGGAAAAAAAAAACTAGAGGGAAAAAGTGGGGAAAAGAGTATAAATGTAAGAGTTCATACATAAATATATAGTGGTTGGCACAATCAGTTGTCCCAATCATAGTCAATCAAGATGAATGGTAAGATCATAGTGTTTATGTGTGCTAATTTCATCAGCATGGGAGGGCAAGTGATGTGACATGTGCAGTGACATCTAAATCAAAATAAGAACATAAGCAGTGCCCTCCTAGATCGTACCCCTTGACCACTCATGGACAACCAATGGAATCTGCTGGGTTGATGACCTTTGAAAGCCATCAGCCCAGCAAGTGAACTTTGAAGACAATATCATTTCCATCAGGGCTAATAGTCATCTATCTCCATGACTTCCATGAATTGTTCCAAATATTTTTTGACGTTAGTTAAGGTAGTAGTACTACATATCATGATAATGAGTTCCAAAGTGTGTGTGTGTGTGTGTGTGTGTGTGTACTATCATCTATCATCTATCATCTATCATCTATCATCTATCATCTATCATCTATCATCTATCATCTATCATCTATCATCTATCATCTATCATCTATCATCTATCATCTATCATCTATCATCTATCTATCTATCTATCTATCTATCTATCTATCTATCTATCTATCTATCTTCTATCTATCTGTCATCTACAATATTTATCTGTATCTATCTATCTATCTAGGGACGCGGTAGCTCAGTGGGTTAGGACGCTGAGCCTGTCGATCAGAAGGTTGGCAGTTTGGCGGGTCAAATCCCGAGTGCCGCATAGCAGAGTGAGCACATGTTACTCGTCCCAGCTTCTGCCAACCTAGCAGTTCGAAAGCACGTAAAAATGCAAGTAGAAAAATAGGGACCACTACGGTGGAAAGGTAACAGCGTTCCGTGCGCCTTTGGCGTCTAGTCATCCTGGCCACAGAGACATCCTCAGACAAGCGCTGGCTCTTCGGCTTTGAAACGGAGATGAGCACCGGCCCCTAGAGTTGGAAATGACTAGCACTCATGTGCGGAAGAACCTTTACCTTTACCTTATTTTTACATCTATCTATCTATCTATCTATCTATCTATCTATCTATCTATCTATCTATCTATCTATCTATCTATCTATCTATCTATCTATCTATCTATCTATCTATCTATCTACAGTATCTATCTGTCTGTCTGTCTGTCTGTCTGTCTGTCTGTCTGTCTGTCTATCTATCTATCTATCTATCTATCTATCTATCTATCTATCTATCTATCTATCTATCTATCTATCTATCTATCATCTACAATATTTATCTATAGTATCTATCTATCTATCTATCTATCTATCTATCTATCTATCTATCTATCTATCTATCTATCTATCTATCTATCTATCTATCTATCTATCATCTATTTTTTAATTGTGCCAAGATTAGCATTCCTGCAAAGTGACCAATACAGAAGTACAACTTTGATAGGTAAATCACAAGTTGATGTTAAAAAAAAAAAGAAAGATTGTGTACTAGATAGAAAACAGGTAGATTAATGACAAGGACTGTTACTAAGCTGGATTTGGTGGAGATAGCATGACAATAATCAAAACACTTCTGAGACACTGTGAGGGGGAGGGAAGTGGAAGGCCGAAGTATACAGGGTAAACTCTTTTTCTGGTGCAAATTCAGAATCTGTGTTGGGCTACAGATAGCAGAGGCAGCAAGTTTATCAAGCGAAAATGCCTTTGCCAGCAGCAAGGATATCAGTCTTGCAGTACACCAGTGAGATATGAAGCGGCAGCCGGCTGGAAACACCTTGAAAAATATCACATGGAAGCAGACAGAAAAAAATGGATCCCCGGCATACACAATTTGCAAACAAAAATGCGTAGCAGAGATAGCTGCACGTGGATGACATTGATGCTTGGACAAGTACACAAAGCCAATTAATGTTACTATTCCAGGGCAGCGGTGCCTATGTTTTCAATGCATCCATTTGTATTCAGGCAAGCAATCTCTTTGTCATATGTAAAGAGGAAAAGAAGATATTTTCCATTAAATAATTGCTTTCAGCTTTGCCAACGACTTCTTATCAATCAGCCTTAATACCTGATCACTGAATATTTATATTGAAAACATTTCTATCAAGATCTACAGTAATAGGTATGGTTCGGTACAGAAAGAAGTTCAGAATAGTTGCACATCTAGACTAGCCTCCCTAGGAATTTTTTAATTCCGAACAGAGCAGAATAACAGAGTTAGAAGGGACCTTGGAGGTCTTATAGTCCACCTCCCTGCTCACGCAGGAGACCCTACATAATTTCAGACAAATGGCTGTCCAGTCTCTTTTTGAAAGTCTCCAGGGATGCAGAATCCACAACTTCTGGAGGCAAGCCATTCCACTGGTTAATTGTCCTCACTATTAGGAAATTTCTCCTTAATTCCAGGCTGGTTCTCTCAATAATAATAATAATAATAATAATAATAATAATAATAATAATAATAATAATAATAATAATAATAATAATAATAATAATAATAATAATAATAATAATAATAATAATAATTATTATTATTATTATTATTATTATTATTATTATTATTATTATTATAAGTTGGAAGGGACCTTGGAGGTCATCTATTGAAAAGTTTTAAAATACAATTTTCCTTTGAAAAACCCCCCTTCCCCCTCCCTCCTCCCCTCCCTACCTCCCCCCTATCTCCCCCCCTCCCCCTCTCCCTCCCCCTCCTCCCTCCCCTGCCTCCCACCCCTCTACTTCCCCTCCTCCCCCCTCCCCCCCCCGACTTCCCAGAGCAAAATACAAGGTATATATCTAAAAAGCAATCATAAACAATCATATACTAACAATTATAAACTCTAAAATCCATCACTCTCTAGCTTATATAGAGTAAACCAATCCTTAACAATACTAAATATGTATAAAGAACTAAAATAAAAGAAAACTAGCATCATTCCCATCTATGTTCTTCCACAATTCACTATTACCTAGACATATTCTCACTTACACATCACAAGCACCTATCCCTATTAACCTCTCTAGCCAAAATAGGCTATAATAGATAGTTCTTACACAAATTAACCCGCATTAACCCACAAAATTTTCTTCCTCTTCCTCTGTAGTAAATTGTCCATTAATTCCAAATTGAACATTCTGTTACCATAGATATCATCCCAAAACTCTTAAAAACACAGCTACCACTTGACTATAAGTATATTGTGGAAGTTCCATAGATTTCTACTGGTCTTATTTTTTAATCTTTTTTGAGCGTTTTAAGGCAGCACGCGTCACCCTCTGTTCTCTAGGATCATCCAAAAGAGTTGCAGCTTGATCTCCTCCTGTACCCTTCTCGTCTATCTGTCCATCTTCATCCTCTTGATGTTCTCCTTCTCCAGATCCCTCTGCAGCTTCCAGAAGTGTTGATGGGGTTGCTTTTAAAACATTGTTGTAAAAATCATGCGCTTGCTTCACAGTACCCAAACAGTACCTTTTGCCATCATACATGAAGCTCAACCCAGCTGGGATCTCCCATCTGAACCTTATATCTCTTTGCTTGAGCTCTTGCACAAGAAATATAAAGTCCTTCCTTCTCTTTAAAATCTTTGGAGGAATTTCTTTTAGAACCAAAACTTCTTGACCAGCAATCACAACTTTAGTATCATAGGCAGCTTGTATAACTTCATCTCTAATTTCCCTTTTTACAAAATAAACCACCACATCTCTAGGCAACTTTCTCTGCTTAGCAATCCAGGAATTCACACGAAACACTTTGTCCATGCCTTGTTTTATTTCAGATGCTGGATGGTTCAATACCCCCTCAAAAGCCTCAGAAACCAGCTGCTTTAAATCTTCCTTAATATTCTCTTTTAGGCCTCTAATTCTAACAGCAAACTGCATCTGGTAAAATTGAGCCAAACTCTGTTCGCTATCCATTTTGTCTTTTAAATCTTCAATTTCCAATACTTTTGCTTCTAATATAACATTCTTTTGAGTCAAGTCTTCCACTTGATCATCCAGCACCTCCACACATTTAGCTACTTTATGCACTGAGGACAAAATGTCTACCTTCATCTCTCTAAGTTTCTGCTCCATCCTTTCTTCCATTCTCTGCTCCAATTTCTCCAATTTCTCCTCCATCTGTGCAAATTTAACACCCATTGACTCCAAAATTAACTGGGTATGTTTTTCAAGATCCTTCGATGTCAATACATCAGGAGAATGCAACGCCTGCAGTAATGATTGTTGTTGCACCGGAGAATTTCCAGCACTCCGAAAAGTTCTAGGGGGAGGTTTAGCCGCCATCTTTTACTTACAATTGTGACGCACTTTCACTTTAAGTTTTAAGCATAGTCCATCAAGCTTGAGAGTAAAATAAAATAATCCTCTTCATCTCTTCACCTTTTCCTCTTGTACCGCTCTGCCTGCTCCTTTAAATCATAGTCCTTTCTTCAGGCAGGGATGGTTCGCAGACGCCTGGCTCTGCTCCAGGAAGTTCGGAGCAGAGACGACGGCCAGCTGGGAGCAACCCAGGCTTCGGGGGAGTTCGATCCTTCAGCCGCCCAAGCTCAAAGCTCAGGCGGCCTCGGAGAACTCTACCCCTACCTGGGGCCTCACCCCCTCCTCTTCTCCCGAGGAGGGGGCTTCAATTTCGCCCGAACAGCTGATCGGCGCTGTTTCGGGCGAAAAAACAAACAGCTGAGCCGCGGGCAGCCAGGGGAGGCTGTCTTCGGCGCCGCGCCGCCAGCGGAAGTCGGGACCTTGGAGGTCATCTAGTCCAACCCCCTGCTCAGGCAGGAAACCCTATACCATTTCAGACAAATGGCTGGCCAATCTCTTCTTAAAAATTTCCTGTGTTGGAGCATTCACCACTTCTGGAGGGAGTTTGTTCCACTGGTTAATTGTTCTAACTGTCAGGAAGTTTCTCCTTAGTTCTAGGTTGCTTCTCTCCTTGATTAGTTTCCATCTGTTGCTTCTTGTCCTGCCTTCGGGTGCTTTGGAGAATAGCTTGACTGCCTCTTCTTTGGGGCAGCCCCTGAGATATTGGAACTCTGCTATCATGTCACCCCTCACCCTTCTCTTCGTTAAACTAGACATACCCAATTCCAGCAACCGTTCCCTATATGTTTTAGCCTCCAGTCCCCCAATCATCTTTGTTGCTCTTCTTTGTACTCTTTCTAGAGTCTCGACATGTTTTTTACATCGTGGTGACCAAAACTGGATGCAGTACCTTGCACCTTGACATGGTTTTCATCCATTGTTTCTTGTCCTGCCTTCTGGCGCTTTGGATGAGAAGTAAAATATTTTCAAAGAAAATGAGAAAGTCCAGTTCCCTTTTGGGGAATAAAAAGTGTTTTTGGGTGTTGGTAAGAGTAGTTTCAGTTACACTCATCTTCATCTTCTTACTCATATTCTTACTCACCTCCCCAACACACTAACGTGGGACTTTCAGAGCAGCTTAAAACACTTTAATCATGCCCTTTTTCCTTGAATTTCTCCTCTTCGATATGATTTCTCATGCTTATTATAAATTTCTGATTGAGAACATAAGAAAAGTTTTCTCCCCCAACATAAATTATACAAGAAGCCATTCCTCAAGATAAGTTTCCCTATGACTAGATTCTTGAATGTTGAAGTTAAAGTGATAACGCTCCTTGCAAGAATCATAAATGGCTTTTGGAACAAAAATCAACCACCACCACCCCCAGCCCCCAGGACCAAAAAAAACACCCAGCCCTTCAACAAATAACCAAGACATGTAAAAGAGCCTTAAGAGTCACAGTCTCTGCAATACATTAGCAGAGATATTGTTTTGGTTGGCAATACTTTCTCGTGCATGAGATGGATGAGCAGAAAGTTGGACATGTTGGACATCACTAGGAGAAAACTTGAATCCAGGAGCTGGGTGCAAAAAGGCAACAAACTAAGAGGGGGGAGGGGGGAAAGGGAGATAGATTTGAGAAGCAACAGGAAAGGAATCAAAATGAAACGTTCAGTGCAGGAATTGGGTATGTCTAGTCTAGTGAAAAGAAGGGCTAGGAGGACATGAGAGCAGCGTCCCAATATTTGAAGGTCTGCCATAAGGTGGAGATGGTCACACTGTTCTCCAAAGCACTCGAAGGAAGGACGAGAAGCAACGGATGGAAACTAATTAAGGAGAGAAGCAACCTAGAAATAAGGAGAAACTTTCTGACAGTGAGGACAATCAACCAGTGGAATGGGTTTCCTTCCAAAGGTGTAATGGAGGCTTTTAAGAAGAGACTGGACAACCATTTGCCTGGAATGGGATAGGGTCTCCTGCTTGAGCAGAGGGTTGGACTAGAAGACCTCCAAGGTCCCTTCCAACTCTTATTCTAATATTCTGTTAATGCTGCAACCATATTGGACTAGATGACCTCCAAGGTCCCTTCCAACTTTATTATTATTATTATTATTATTATTATTATTATTATTATTATTATTATTGTTGTTGTTGTTGTTGTTGTTGTTGTTGTTGTTGTTGTTGTTGTTGTTGTTGTTGTTTGCAGAGTTCTCCATGGCCAGGCTATTCAATGAAGCTTCTCTCTGATAAGATATGCATAGGCTTCCTTTTCTAAATCTATATTTAGAACAGCCAATCCCATGATTTGTTCTGCTTAATGAAGGCAATATCTCAAAATCTTGGCTTACCTAGTAGGTGCCGTTGATTGTGATTGTGAACCTATATATTTCCTGGGATAGATGCAAGTAATATTGTTTCAAGCTCATCGATGCTGATTTAATTTCTCTTTAGAATGGCTTTTGCTTAGTCTATATTTCATCTCAGCGAGGGAGGGGAACCTGGGAAGGATTTTCCTCCTGAGCCATGTTTTGATTGATTTGCTGTCTGTATATTGTGGTAATTTTTTGACAGAGAAACATGAGAGAGGAAGAGAGGAGCATACTTCTTCCAAACACAGCACTCGCAATCACAGTTCTGAAACAGCCAAAGGAGTCCTGATCAAAACAAATGAGCAATGTAAATTGTATTAATTACATGGTGAGATTAAACTATTGTAGTGTTATTAACCTCAATGAATGGTATATTATGCACATCAATGAATCTACGTCAGAATTAAATCTATCTGTGGGAGGAAGAAGAAGCTGTTATGCATCTCCAATTACAATGGCAGGCAGATCAGTTGCATGGAAAAGGTTAACATTACAACCTTCTGATGTCATTTCTGTGAAGAAATTAACAACTCTGTGGTGCCGTTGCTGTTCCCAGATGGTGATACACACACACACACACATCACTATATATACAATCTATATCCATATCTATACATATATAGATATATCACTATATATACAATCTATATCTATAGATATAGATATATAGATACAATCTATATCTTTGTAGGTCTTGGTGTATTTGGGTTTTTCCCCGTGTAAGATTGATAGCATCTTGGCGACATTTCGACGAGGTCTCACTCGTCATCTTCAGGCTGGTGTCTTCAGTTTCGTGCGAAGCCGAAGACACCAGCCTGAAGATGATGAGTGGGACCTCGTTGAAACGTCGCCAAGACACTGTCAATCTTACATGGGAAAAGACCCAAATATGCCAAGACCTACATACCTGTACCCATGAAAATCTACGAAAACAATCTATACCTATATCTATAGATATAGACATATCACTATATATACAATCTATATCTATAGATATATAGATATATCAGTATATATACAATCTATAGATATCTTTTTTATTAGGTATTATGTTGGAAAATATTGATAAACAAAGCATATACTTGATTTTACATGTGATATCAGTGGCAAGAATCATATTTGCACAATATTGGAAAAAGGAAGACATACCATCAGAGGAAGAAATAATTAAAAAAATACTAGAATGTGCAGAAATGGATAGACTTACTATGAGGTTGAAAGAAAAAAGAAAAAAAAAACACAGAATACTATCAGACTTGGGACTTGTTTTATCAATGGCTGGAGAAAAGAATAAAGGATTAGGAATTAAATTTCTATTAGTGAATGATAAACTCAGACAACACCTTGTTGAATAAGTATTACAAAAAAGTTATTTTAATTTTTGTCATTCATATTTCATTTTGTCCTCCTTTGGCATCCCTTTTCTCATGATTCTATTCCATGATATTAGTATAACTCTTAGGCATCCCTTGGTGAGTTGGCCACACAGCAAGTTGACTGCAGTGAGTTGGCTGTGATGAATTAGCTGTGTTGAATTGTCCTAGACCCCAAGCCAAAACCAAGCTCAGAGAGCACCAAAGCCTCCACAGCTTCCTCCTTGTTTAAAAGCTGCCAAGATTTTTATTCTGAACTACTTCTATAATCTGGACTTCAACCCTAGCCTGTCCAGACATTTGCGGTGGAGGAACAGTTCACACTTGGGTGATTGGTCTGACGCAATGACGCAACATACGAAATTCCTTGAAAAAGTAGAAATGGCATATTGCGACATTGGGTGTTATAAAAGCAAGCTATGTATATGGGCAAAGAAAGAGAAAGTTAGATTGTTAAACATGTCGAGCTCCTGGCTCAATGGTTGAAAATCAGGAACAATTTGGGAGACATATCAGACCTACTGGAAATCTCACAAGTGGACTAGGTGATAAGTAGAAGATGGATAGATTGTGACTTGTGCATATTTAATCAGAGAGATCCAAATTCTGTGTATGAGATCTTTATAAGCTCTGATAGAAAAAGCAAAGAGAAAGGAATCTGATATTAGACCAGGATCCAACCAGAAGCCAGATTGCTCTTTAGGATGCTGGTAATCAAAATTGAAATATAGTGTGTTGTTTTCATCTTATTTAATTCGCGACTCAAGCATTGCTTCATTTCTTTTTTAAGAACAACCCTAATATTTGCACGTGACTTCTCCTTTACATTGCACATCAGAGATGCTCAGCTGAAACAAGTCTATTGCTGTGAACTTGGCTGGCTTCATTGCTGTGAATTAGAGGTCAGGAGTTTGACAAAAGAACATTTGTTTCTGAATAGCTGTGCATAACTCCTCAAATGGGCAATTCAGTGCAGGGGCTGAATCTTGAAGAAATGGTGGGCAGTATCTTTCTCTCTATATATTTGTCACATTCTCTGCCTCTCTCTTTCCCCTTCTCTGTTTCCCTCTGCTCCCTCCCTCCCTCACTCCCTCTCTCTCCTATTTGGGTGTGTTTGTGTGTCTATATGAAAGAGAAGAAGGAAGACTGTGTGCAACAGGAATGAAGTAGAGGGATGGGCAGGTTAATGTGCTTGAATCAGTAGAAAAAAAATGCCAGCACTGTGATGTAGATATTCACATTTAATTTCTAATGCACAACTGCGACAGGGTTGATGAAAAATGTTATCCTTATGCTCCTGTTCTAGACAGGTCAAGACAAGCAATCAGTGAGTCTGATACCAGTCAAAGGGCCCAACTACAAGGGTAGTAAGCAAAGAGTTGGGAGGAGCAAAGAAGTGGGAGGAAGCACAGAATCAGGGGGAGCACACCCCAATATTTGTGACAGCTCAGCCTACCTCTGCTTCAATGATCTTTGGGCATCTTCTGAACAAAGCCCTAACCCAGGGGTCTTCAAACGTGGCCCTTTTATGACTTGTGGACTTCAACTCCCAGAATTCCTCAGCCAGGCACGCTGACTGAGGAATTCTGGGAGTTGAAGTCCACAAGTCGTAAAAGGGCCAAGTTTGAAGACCCCTGCCATAACCCTCTTCTGAAAGAGGGATAAGCTACGGTCCAAAAATAGAAGAGGGACAGAAGAGGACCTTCCTGTAAAGGGAGAAGGTCTGATATCATCTCCAGCTTCAGCTGATAAAGGAGAATATTTCTAGCTCACAGTGGAACTGTGGGGTGCTTGGTACCCTCTGAACCTGGCTACTTTCTTGCAGATGTTTCATTACCAAACTAGGTCATATCATCAGTGCTGTAGGTGCAAAGAACAGATTTAATGGTATATGGAGATGACCTTGGAAAACAACCCCTAAAAGAAAAGAAAAAGGCATGCAAATATTTCTGAATGGACTTTTCCTAGTTCTCTGTGTGTATGTTTCCATGTTTGTATTTGAGAATGTCTATTATAATATCAAAAACCTAGTATCAGTAAACTGAAAGAAAAGAGAATAGAAAGGAGCAAAAAACAAACAAACAAACAGACAAAAAGCTCTAAGTGAAAAAAAAGAAAGAGAAAAAGTGAGAGGTCCTTGGTGCTCTCTGATCTTGCTTGTTTTCTTGCAGACATTTCATTATCCAAACTAGGCAACATCATCAGTGGTCAAAGAGAAAAGTAAGGATATAATAAGGAGACACCGTAGGAAAAGAAATGTATAAAGATGGACTTCTGATCTTCAACTCAACAACTGTAAACAAATGTAGGGATTCTTCAACCCCTCTCAGGTTACAAACGTTTCTCTCTTTGTCCCCTATCCCATCTCTGATCTATAAACAAATTCACAAATCATCTTTTTAGACCTGGTGACAGCAGAAAGTCCATTAAGGGTTTGGTTTGGTTTTCCATCTCAGGTCCCCAGCCAACAAGAAAATCTCCATCAATCCCACCCACCCACCCCTTTTTTTTAATATGGCTTATGACCAGGGTTGGTAGAGGAGATAAGACTGAAGGCTAGATAGGCAGTTTGAGGTTTCTATTTGGCAAAATAATTTTGTTTGTGGGGTTTTTAAAGGGAGTTGGATTATCAGCTGACAGTTGGGTTTCTTGTTGATTGGAATAAAAGGTAAAGGTAAAGGTTCCCCTGCACATGCGTGCTAGTCGTTTCCGACTCTAGGGGCCAGTGCTCATCTCCGTTTCAAAGCCGAAGAGCCAGCGCTTGTCCGAGGATGTCTCCGTGGTCATGTGGCCGGCATGACTAGACGCCAAAGGTGCACGGAACGCTGTTACCTTCCCACCGGAGTGGTCCCTAGTTTTCTACTTGCATTTTTACGTGCTTTCGAACTGCTAGGTTGGCAGAAGGTGGGACGAGTAACAGGCGCTCACTCTGTTATGCAGCACTTGGGATTCGACCCGCCAAACTGCCGACTTTCTGATCGACAAGCTCAGCGTCCTAACGCACTGAGCCACCGTGCCCCTTTTGATTGGAATAGTTTATCACTTAAGTACAAAAACCTGTACCCAGAAACAAGGCCAATGTTCTGATGATATTATAGGATTATCAGGCCCCATTTCAACTTACCACTTGAGGAGAAAAACACTCATTCCTGAGCTTCTTTTGGACATGACTTGAGCATTACTCTAGAGTTGTTGTTATTCCTTGATACAGCCATCCATCTTTTACCAAAATCTGGCCAGCTTCTAAAGGCTTTAACAATTTTTACTAGTTCCACCATTTTGATTATTCATACCAACTCTGCCATAACGATGCAGTTCTTGGTTCTCTTTCAGGCTCTTCCAATTATAATTTTGGAATTGCAACTTATAACTCCCCTGCAGGGCTGCACAAAGAAAGCAATGTCAGTTTGTAGAAATCAGAAGGATTGGTGTAGATAGTCAGTGAGGAAAAAAAATATGCTTGGACTCTTTTTATGTATAGAATAGGAAGAGATAATTACGAGGACATCTCTGTAACCTTGTTCTCAAATTAGTGCCACCAACTCTATTAAAAAGAGGGGAAATAACATCATTTTCCATTTAATCAGCATTTTGCTGAGGTACGTGGTGGTGGGGAAAAAAATACTGATTGATGCATACATTCATTAGTGAAGTATCTATTAAGCTGAGTAAGTTTAATGAGGTGTGCTAATATGCAGTGATTCCAAACTGCCACAGGGTGGTAGAAGATGCACTTTCCAGAAGATTTGTCTAATTTGCAGAACTAACTGCTTGGCTACACTTCTGCCCCAATTCCTCTCAGTTCTGGAGCAACAATAATAATGCTAAACAGTGCTTTTTTTGTAAAAGAAAAAGGTGCCGGAACTCACACATGTCATACAACCCGCCTTGCCTACCGTACAACGTTCCATCCAAAAAAGGTGCCGGAACTCCGTTCTGAGCGTTCTATGACAAAGAAAGCCCTGATGCTAAACAAGTTAATGGAAAGAGGTCAAAATTGTCCCATCTCTACCATGGATATCACCCATTGAACAGGACGTCTGGTGACTCATAAATTAAAGACTTCACTAAGGAAGTCTTTCTTCAGCTGCGCTTCGTGACCTCAAGATCATGTCCATCCTATATGCTTTTCTTGGGAACATTATGGTACTGAATGTCCATTACCTCTTTCAGTACTCAGTTGGCCAGTGATCCCCTGATCAAGTGTTTAATCAACTCTACCCTAAATAACTTTTCAGGCTCAGACTATTTACATTTGAAGGTAGAGTTGGACCCTTCTCTCTCATGGGAGGGATCTGCTTAATGATACGATACTTATTAGGGGTAATTGTCCGGGGACTCATTTTTACTACTTGGAAAAAGCCCAGCTTTTCTCGGAAACTTCCTAAATGACTTGCTAATTTAAATAGTTGCTGAAATGCATGTTTTGGCTGCATTTCTTTCATGGGACAGAGTTTGGGTGTGCGTGCTTATGCTAGTTTTAAACATTGGGTTAACAAGATGGTTGTGTCAACGCAATCGTCCGAAAGCCACACAAAGCAGGGTGAAAGAACATTCCTGGTTGCAGAGGCGAGAGTCAAGTGACATCCTGTTCTGAAAGGCTTAAGCTGACTTGTTCCCTTCCTCTTTAGCGTCTACATTGCTCCAAAATGCAGCTGTCATCCCATAAACCCAGGTGGGATGTCCCGGACACTTAAAAGATTACAGAGGTATTCTCTAACACAAACAGAGAGACACAGACACAGTCACACAGAGACAGTGTTTCAAGTTACAAGTAGTCCTTGACTTGTAATAGTTGACTTAGGGACCGTTCGAAGTTACAAAGGCACTGGAAACAGTGACTTATGACTGTTTTTCACACTTATGACCGTTGCAGCATCCCCACAGTCATGTGATCAAACTTCAGATGCTTGGAAACTGGCTCATATTTATGACGGTTGCCGGGTCCCAGGGTCAGGTAGATCCCCTTTTGTGACATTCTGACAAGCAAAGTCAACGGGGAAGGCCAGATTCACTTAACAGCCTGGTTACTGACTTAATTTAAGTTACTAAACTAACTTAATTCACTCAACAACTGTGACAAGAATAGGCTGTAAAATACAGTAGTGACCAAAATTGTGGGAACCTTTTGGGAAAAGTGTACACTAGAAATGCCACCTCTGGTTAAGTTTCCACCAATTTTTCTTTTAATTTCTTTACAAAACTTTAGCCTTGTTCACTTAACAATACTATTTTACATCGCTTTCTGGGTGAACTGTCAACTCTTTGCACCATTGCTTTAATTTTATTACATTTTACAAGCTCACTCAAAGAAAGAACACAAAAAAACCCAACCAACTTGATAGCGATCACGTAACACACTGACAAATGTTCTCCTCTCAGCTTCAATACATGACATCAATAACTGAATCGTACTGTGATCTGATTGGCTCATTGCCAAAACAAGATGACACCTGATTGGCTCTCTAAACACTCATGCTGATTGGCTACAATCAGATGAAGGAAAGCTACCTGATATCAACCTAAGCAAGTTGTGCTTTCTTTTTCTGGTTATTTGGCTATCACTTTTCATAGAATACAGTACAGATAATTGAACAAATTATGTTGCATTACATACTTGATTAAATTATCTTTCCATTGATTTTATGGTACTACTCCCCCCCCCCAAAAAAAAAGTGGTGTTATTAGCCATCAAGCCTCAAAAATACACTTTTTCCCAAAAGGTTTCCACAATTTTGGCCACTACTGTAGGGTAAAGCCCATTTAACCACTGCCTCGCTTAGCAACAGAAATTTTGGACTCCATTTTAGTTTAAGTTGAGAACTGCTTGTTTCTAGTTTCTTACAATGGGAACAAAGAACGGAAGGATAACACCCTGAGGTTCAGTGCAGGAAATGAAAGACAAACAGGAGAAATAATTAAGAAAAACCTGAAATGTGCATTGGAAGATTGTCTTGTGCAAAATTTTTGCCCTTTCTTTCTCCACAAGGATGAAATGGTGGAGAAACTTTTTACTATATTAAAGTGGAGGCTTGGGCTAGATAAATTTGACATAAGATCTACATTATCAATACCGTCTTACCTGACCCCGGTATAGGAATACAAGAGCACACCTGCCTCCAGTGAGTGATAGCCACAGGCAACAAAATCCCCATGACGTAATTGCTTCACCTTCCGAAATTCCCTGAAAGGAACATGCTTAGCCAGTCAAGAGTCATTTTTTTCATGTCTCTCTCTGCTTATTGGCCAGCCTTGTTTCTTCCTCTTTAGATGATGTCAGTGCAAGATAAAGTGGTGCATTTCTAAAATAGTTAAAATAAAATAAACACGCTACATTTCTCTGTTTCTTTTCTTGTCCAGAAAGCAAGTCAGAAATGGACACCCACATGACACAACAGCAGTTCGATTAGAGCAGACATGTCAAACTCGCAAGAGATGGTGCTAGACTTCCGGAGGAAAAAGGAGGAACCTGCCCCACTTTACATCGGGGAGGACTGTGTGGAGAGAGTTTCCTCCTTTAAATTTCTGGGAGTCTATCTCTGTGAAGATCTGACCTGGAAAGTTAACACAACTCAGGTGGCTAGAAAGGCCCAACAGAGGCTTCACTTTCTTAGGGTCTTGCGGAAGATCAGGGTAGAACAACGGCTAATGACCCTCTTTTACCGGTCTACTATAGAGAGCGTCCTCTCGTATGGTATTGTGGTTTCGTATGCTGGTCTGACAGCCGCGGACAGGAAAGTATTACAGAGGATAGTGAGCACAGCACAAGACATTGTGGGCTGTCCCCTGACACCACTGGATGACATCGCCAGGGCTCGTTGCCTTGGAAGAGTGAGGAAGATTCTCAGGGATGACTCACCCTGGACGGTATCTCTTTACTCTCCTACCATCCGGTAGGAGATATAGGAATATAGCCAGCTGTACCAACAGGCTGAAAAATAGCTTTTATCCGTGGGCTGTTAGGCTTTTAAATGGGACATAATCTCTGTGAATTTATGCAGAATTGACTTGGGAGGCTGGTGTGTGGTGTAGTTGTTTCACATGGTGTGGTAGGATGGAGGGTTTGTTGTCACTGTGTGTTGGGGGGAGAGAGCACAGGGGAGGCTCAGCTAATCTCAATGTAGACATGTTGTACTTTGACAATAAAAGTTTATTTATTTTATTTATTTAAATGATTGTCCAATCTCTTCTTAAGAACCTCCACTGATGGAGCACCCAGAACTTCTGGAGACAAGCCATTCCACTGGTTAATTGTTCTCCTTAGTTCTAGGTTGGTTTTCTCCTTGGTTAGTTTCCATCCATTGTTTCTTGTTCTGCATTCAAAAATGAATAAATAATAATAATAAAAAATGACAACAATTAAAAAAAACACAACATTTTTCCTTGTTTCTTCTCAGTTTTTCAAACCCTGCTTAACTTCTGAACCCAGACAAGATTAATAAAATGCAGCTACCTGCTGACGCTTCTGCACAGAGTCAGAAGTGTATTACACTTTCATGAATACATTCAATGGGGCCACAATTGTACTTAGCAGATTTAGGGCTTTAAGTCTGACAGAAGAATTACCTAAAAGCGTTGGTTGGTGTCTGGACATGTCTGTAGAGTTGAACGGACACATTCGAGGACATAGGGTAAATCCTCGCCCCAAACTGTTGATCCAACTTCCATAAATGAAGAAGTTTGTGCTGAGCTAATTAGCTTCATTTATAAGTTAGGGTATTCCTTACTTCATACTTACCCCAATAGAATCCCTACTCCTGGCTACTGACATAATGAAAAAGCCACTGGCCTTACCTGCAATATTTCACTGTGTCTACTCCGTAACATGAAATTTTTGGTGCAGACCAACTGGCAAGATTAATGTTATCTCACGCGGTTCACATTTTAGCCGTGCTCTCATTAACATTACTCATCCTCAAATCTCATCTGATGCCAGCCGAGGCTAATATCTTATTGAGAAAGTGCCCCTCTAATTCTCTGACAAAGAGTCATGTCTGTTAATGAGACAGAGGGAACTTGCCTTGTCTAATTTCAGATGGCAAATGATATTCGGTAGATCTTCTAACCCTCCAAATATTAAAATCAAAAGCGTTACAGGGAAAATATTTAAATACATCTGTTGTGTGGGAACAAGAAAGTTCCCTATTCCAAATCTCACTCAAGAGCTCCTTAGATAACTTTAGCCATTATCTCTCAGGCCCTTCCATCTGCCACACAGAGATAATTAATTATATTGACTTACCATATAGAGACTTAAGACGAGGGCAACAGTTTAAATCCTGTCAATATCATGCAGCAGGTTTCCAGTTCTTCATCTCTCCCGCTGATTTTTAAAGCAAGGAGATATTTTTTTTCTTTTTAAAGGGAAAAAAAAATAGCAATTTGAAATAAAAGTAGAAAAATCTGCATCTAGTTGACTTTTACAAATAGCTGCAGTTCACACTTTCTATGTGTTACTTTTTTAACAGTATGTATGTCTGTTTTTTAGCATAAATACTCCAAAGATAGTCATTTCTTGGTTGCAACCATCCCAAATGTGCGCTCCTTTTTAAAATAGATCTTTGGCATATTTTAGCAGGTAAAATCACAAGTTCAGGCAAACCCAAATAACATTTCTTCCCAATAACTTTTAATAGCATTGAAAAAAATAGGAAGAAAGATGCAAACCAGAACGTTATGGGTGTATTGGTCCTTCTTCCTTCCTTCCTTCCTTCCTTCCTTCCTTCCTTCCTTCCTTCCTTCCTTCCTTCCTTCCTTTTCTTCCTCCCTCCCTTCCCTCCCTCCCTCCCTCTTTTTCTATCTTTCTTTCTTTCTCTTCCTTCCTTCTTCCCTCCCTCCCCTCCCTCCCTCCTTCCTTTCTTTCTTCCTTCCTTCCTTCCTTCCTTCCTTCCTTCCTTCCTTTCTTTTCTTCCTCCTTCCCTCCCTCCCTCCCTCCCTCCCTCTCTCTCTCTTTCTTTCTTTCTTTCTTTCTTTCTTTCTTTCTTTCTTTCTTTCTTTCTTTCTTTCTTTCTTTCTTTCTTTCTTTCTTTCTTTCTTTCTTTCTTTCTCTTCCTTCCTTCTTCCCTCCCTTCCCTTCCCTTCCCTTCCCTTCCCTCCCTCCCTCCTTCCTTCCTTCCTTCCTTCCCTCCCTCCCTCCCTCCCTCCCTCCCTCCCTCTTTCTCTTTCTTTCTTTCTTTCTTTCTTTCTTTCTTTCTTTCTTTCTTTCTTTCTCTTCCTTCTTCCTTTCCTTCCCTCCCTCCCTCCCTCCTTCCTTCCTTCTTTTCTTCCTTCCTTCCTTCCTCTCTTCCTTCCTTCCTTCCCTTAACATAATAAAAGAGGTGGAAGGGACCTTGGAGGTCTCCTTTTCCAACCCCCTGCTCAAGCAGGAGATCCTATACCACTTCAGAGAAATGGCTGTCCAGTCTCTTCCTAAAAGCATCCAATGATGGAGCACCCACAACTTCTGAAGGCAAGCTGTTCCTCTGATTAACTGGCCTAACTGCTAGAAAATTTCTCCTTACTTTTAAATTGGTTCTCTCTCCTGGATCACTTTCCATCCATTGCTTCTTGTTCTGCCTTCAGATGCTTCAGAAAATAGGTTGACCCCGTCTTCTTTATGGCAACCCCTCAAATACTGGAACACTGCTATCATGTCACCCCTATCATCTTCCTAGTGGGAGGTGAGCATCTTCACCCTTAGGCTACCACAACCCTCTTCAAAAGAGATGTAGAATAACATGTAGGAACCATTCCTGTTGTTCCAAAGAGATGTAGGATGACAGGTAGAAACCATAGGGAAATATATATATACAGCTAGAAGATTGTGGGGAAGGAAAGAGTTTAAAGAGTTCCCTTCTGGTAACATCTTTGGGTAAAAACTAAAGAAGAATCCGGGCTGTTTCCAGTGGTGGGATTCAGCTGGTTTGCAGCACTTCGGCAGAACCAGGAGCTATTTTTTTTGTTGCCCAGGCTCAGAATGGACTTCCGCAAGTGGCATCCACACAGAGAACTGTTTGTTCGCATATTTGAATCCCACCACTGTCTGTTTCACTTATCTTTGGAAAGTCAGTAACAAGCTTGCATGAGTGGAGCAAGGTTCCTGCTCTCTAAAAGTCTTGAGTCAAAAGTAATTTAATCATGATTAACTTAACATTTTATCTTACGCCTATTTTTATATCTGTGAAAAAGGCCGTGTGGACTTTATAAAAAAGGAAACAAATAAATGAATAAGATGGCTCAGTGTCACTTGGTTTATTCAGCAGAGCATGTTGTAAAGAAAACTGCACGGCTCTGACCCCAGAGTGTCCTGGAGGTGGCTATAAAAGGTGACTTTCCTACCTATTTATGGTCATATATTCAGTGCTAGAATCCTGGAGTAATGAATATATTTTACACTGGAATTCTGGCCTGCCAGAAAATAAATATGTCGTTCTAACTCCCTGAGTAAAATATACTTATTGGTAAAGTTTCTCCCGCACATGCGTGCGAGTCGTTTCCAACTCTAGGGGCCGGTGCTCATCTCCCTTTCAAAGCCGAAGAGCCAGCGCTTGTCCGAGGACGTCTCTGTGGTCATGTGGCCGGCATGACTAGACGCCAAAGGCACACGGAATGCTGTTCCCTTCCCACCATAGTGGTCCCTATTTTTATACTTGCATTTTTTACATGCTTTCGAACTGCTAGGTTGGCAGAAGCTGGGACGAGTAACAGGCGCTCAGTCTGTTATGCGGCACTCGGGATTTGACCCGTCAAACTGCCGACCTTCTAATCGACAAGCTCAGTGTCCTAACCCACTGAGCCACCGCGTCCCTTTATAAAATATACTTATTAGGGATGTGCAAAACTGTCTTTTGAACAGAACTTTTGAGAAGAGTCCAGAATGTTCGAAACCTCCTCTTGACTGCCTCCTATCTACTTTAGAAGCCATTCCACAAAATTACAATTTTAATTTTGTGTTACAAGAGCACTTCAATTTTGAGAATGGATGTCAAATCAAACATTCCAGAAAAAGGAATGAGTGCATATATTGTCTACATGTTATTAATAAAGCTGTGGCAAAAGTCATCTCATAACTTCCAGATATTGAAGGAGAGGATATACTAGTTGGATTGAGAGCGTTAGCTTCCACATTGGTCTACTCCAGAGGTCTTCAAACTTGGCCGTTTTATGACTTGTGGATTTCAACTCCCAGAATTTCTCAGCCAGCTTGGGACTTGAAGTCCATAAGTCATAAAAGGGCCAAGTTTGAAGACCCCTGGTCTACTCCTACAAGAAATTTCAAAGAAAACATATAAGGAATGGCTGCTGGAATTGGGTATGTCTAGTTTAATGAAGAGAAGGATGAAGGGTGACATGATAGCTGTGTTCCAGTAGCGCAGGGGCTGCCCCAAAGAAGAGGGAGTCAAGCTATTCTTGAAAGTGCCTGAAGGCAGGACAAGAAGCAACGGATGGAAACTAGTCAAGGAAAGAAGCAACCTACAGTAGAACTAAGGAGAAACTTCCTGACAGTTAGAACAATTAACCAGTGGAACAACATGCCTCCAGAAGCTGTGAATGCTCCAACACTGGAAGTTTTTAAGAAGAGACTGGCCAGCCATTTGTCCAAAATGGTATAGGGTTTCCTGCCTGAGCAGGGGATTGGAATAGATGATGTCCAAGGTCCCTTCCAACTTTATTATTATTATTATTATTATTATTATTATTATTATTATTATTATTATTATTATTATTATTATTATTATTATTATTATTATTAAAAGAAAAGAACACATTCATTCCACAAAGTTTCAAGGCTCTCCCAGTTTCAGCTCCATTTACTGACGTTATTTCTATCAATGAGACCACATGTGCAGCTGAAGAACCTATTAACAATGGCTTAAATATTAATACATGTAAGCCAGCCAAATGAACACAATTATCTTAAGGGAAACACAAGCTATTCTTCACATATACAACAATAATACTTTGGCCTTAATAAATTATGATAATCCTCCATAATTCACTACTGGAACTCTTTCTTTCTTTGTTCTTGGAACATTAGTTAAAATACTGTAATTAAGAATGTGAAACCTCATTGAAGTATGGTACAATTAATTTTTTCGGTTATAGACATTTATACTGTAATAGGATATCCTCCAAGATCATTCAAAATGTTTTCCAGGCAGGATTTTCAAGGCAGAGTTTGCTGCCCAAACGCTTGTAAATGTCTCTCTGTAATGCGTACAACACTGAAGTTTGTTTTCTCTGAGTAAATCAGCTGCCATAACTCTGTCACAAGAGTTACAGAGTTATTTCTTTGTATTACTCATACTGTGGTGTATCACAGCGCTGTTCAGTGCCCTCATAAAGTTATACTGACGGGAAACAACCTCAGAATTATAAAAACGGGTTTGACTTTATAGACCACACTACTATTTCAGAACCAACAAGTCTGCCCCAATCCTTTGCCTTCTCAACCAGATGCATCCTAATTGTGATAAAAAAAAGTACTTGATAGTATTTTGATGACTTTGTAGCTTTTGTTAGGAAGGTACTCCTTTGGGAGATAAATATTCCAATTGTACTACCCACCACACATATTAGAATGAAGTCTAACTAACTTAAGCAGAGGGCATTTTGCTGGCTTTGACTGAAGTTGAATCATACCTGATGGGAGAATTCCAAGCAATCCCAAGGGATAAGAAGTTAAAAAAAAATCCAGAAGAAGACAACAGTAAGACATTTTTTTTCCAATTGAGAAGCAAATTAAAGACCCTTGATTATTTTTTATTTGGAGAATGTTATATGACTTGGTTCACCCAAACTCTTAAAATAATGACTGCATTCTTACCAAGCATGAATGATACAAGATCTGTCTCTACTGTAGCTTAATCTAGTGTGCTGTGCAAATGCAAAGAAGTAACTCTTTTGTCCTGCCAGTTCGGAAAAACTCAACTCCCGATGATTAGTAGTAACTTATGATATTCAGATATTAAGGCACTGCAATGATTAGTAACTTATGGTAGTCACATATTAAGGCACTGCAATGATGTAACTTATGGTACTCAGATATTAAGGCACTGCAATGATTAGTAACTTATGATTCTCAGATATTAAGGCATTGCAATGATTAGTAACGTATGGTACTCAGATATTAAGGCACTGCAATGATTAGTAACTTATGATACTCAGGTATTAAGTCACTGCAATGATTAGTAACTTATAATACTCAGATATTAAGGCACTGTAATGATTAGTAACTTATGGTACTCAGATATTAAGGCACTGCAACTTCTAACATTTCACACCATTTGCCATGTTGTTACTATTGTTGCAGTGGTTTTTGTTGCTGCTAAATTTTTGACATAATGCCTGCTAATCTGTGCAATTTCTTCCCCAAAAAACACAGTCTGCATTGCCCAATCAGATCAATATTTGTTTATCCAGTCAATGGCGTGGGAAATTTTGTATAATTAACAGAGCAATTAACCAAAGTGTAAACTTGAAATTTAGTTATATCCTGGCTCCTCCTCCTCCTCCTCCTACTACTACTACTACTACTACTACTACTACTCTTCTTCTTCTTCTTCTTCTTCTTCTTCTTCTTCTTCTTCTTCTTCTTCTTCTTCTTCTTCTTCTTCTTCTTCTTCTTCCTCCTCCTCCTCCTCCTCCTCCTCCTCCTCCTCTTCTTCTTCTTCTTCCTCCTCCTCCTCCTCCTCCTCCTCCTCCTCCTCCTCCTCCTCCTCCTCCTCCTCCTCCTCCTCTTCTTCTTCTTCTTCTTCTTCTTCTTCTTCTTCTTCTTCTTCTTCTTCTTCTTCTTCTTCTTCTTCTTCTTCTTCTTCTTCTTCTTCTTCTTCTTCTTCTTCTTCTTCTTCTTCTTCTTCTTCTTCTTCTTCTTTGGTTTAGGGTTCTGCCTTTACAACTTGAAAGTTTCTTTTCCAATATTTCCCCCCAATCACTATAGCAATATTCAAATAAGATTTCCTTTTGGTTTTTGTCATTACTGCCATATCTGAAATAATGATTTTGTCTTGGAACATTGGTTACTCTTCTGGAATTATGTAATGATAGCTAAGTTATAGCTAATTATCCTTGTTAGGATTTATTATTAACCAAGAAGAACGAGGTATAGTCAGAGGAAATGAAAGCAAATCACAATTCCTCTGTTTAAGAATTTATCATCTAAACTAGAATTAGCCTTGCATTCTTCATAGGATTAATTCAAGGTAACCTTGAATGTTTCTACTTCAGTAGAATTCCACAGAATTTCAAAAGAAGGGAAAATAAGTTTTTTTTTTTCTACAGTTAATTAACTTCCAAGCATCCTTAAAATGCAACCATTTTCTCCCTGGAACATTGGCAATAAATTAGAATTCTATGTCCATGAGGACATAGAATTGATTGATTGATTAATTGATTTAGAAATCAAGAAGATACAAAAAGTCTGTTAAAAAAATAGCAACCTTCAAATAAAACAACAAAATCCTTCTCAGTTTCTTTAGTGAAGGGAAAATATTAATGGCTAGTAAAACCTTCCAGTTGCTTTTGCTGTATATCGAATTCTCTCAATTGGGCACCAGTAATTTAGATTGTTCTCTAGTTCCTAGGACCCAAAAAAACCTACCTTCAAATCTAGACACTTTAGAGCACCACAAAACAATCTGGAATTGTTCTCTTTTTCCAGACATCATGGTGTGTGTTTTTTTTTTCCTTTATTCTGGAAAAAAAAATCAAATAAGGTCAGTGCTAAATAGTTTTATAGAAAGGAAAGCTAAACATGTGTCAGCATCGAGTTCATCTGTGTTTGCTTTCTCTTCTCATTTCAGTGCCTTGCCTTCTTGTTTTTGTTTTTTTTAACTTCTGCATTTAATTCAACTCCTGGTAAATCAAACCAGGTATGAATTATGCAGTTCATGTCAGTTACCATCATTTTCTAGTTGAGCTGTAACAGGAAATAAGGTTACATAAGCCTTGAATAATGGCAGATCAAGAAGAGAGGAGGGGAGGATCAGATTATTACTGGGCTGTGCAGTCATGTCCTGTATTTGTGTCTTAAGATGAACAAACTCAGTTGAATGAAATAAGTATGGACTCATCTGGTGAGTGCGTTCTTTTCTTTTCTTTTTTTTTCCTTCCCTTTTCTCTTCTTTTTCTTTTCTTTTCTTTTCTTTTTTCTGCAGTCTTCAATCCTTGTTTATCTTTACCTTTTGCTTGTTTTTCTTCTTCTTGTTCCTTCACGTTACCACATCTTGCCAAACCTATCATATATCTATTTTCCTTCTGCTGGCTATCTACAATATCTGGTTTCACTGCATTCTGATCACATGTTGCTTTCAGCCTGTGATTGTCCTTATCACTCCCTAATCAACCAACTTAATCAATTTCTCCAGCACATTGAAAACCTTCTATGCACGTGGATATCAGCCATCGTGGACAGAAAGAGCCTTGGTGGAGCAGTGGGCTGATGCCTCCTTAAGTAACACCAGCTGCCTGCAATTAGTGCAGGTTCGAGTCCCACCAGGCTCAAGGTTGACTCAGCCTTCCATCCTTCCGAGGTAGGTAAAATGAGGACCCAGATTGTTGGGGGCAATTAAGCTGACTTTGTAATAATGCCGCTTGGGGGTGTGTGTGAAAGCCCTAATAAGCAGGCATATACATAGAATGAAGGCTACTGCTAAGCTTGTAAGCCGCCCTGAGTCTTCGGAGAAGGGCGGGATATAAATAGAATTAAAAAAAATTGTGGGGGCTCACATTATGGATTGTGCTTGGCAGTGCAAACTATTCCCAATTCATTCTGAAGGACCAAATGCAACTCTGATTAACGTTGCCCTGGATTCTATGTAGGAAAACCAGAACAAACTTTTCTTAAAAAAATGAATGGACATTAGGTGCACTAAGGAATTGGGAAGAGGAACGACGTGCACGATACAGAGGCAAACAGCGCAAGCACTTACAGAGCGCCTCATTGTATCAGAATCGAGATTGCACAAACATACAAGCACCCTGTATTGTAGAACACATGAAAGAAGAGAAACAACTATTTAGAACCTCTGGTATAAGAACACGGGCAATGACTAATGCTATGGCTATAACACATGGAACTGTCAACAATCCACTTTTGATAACAGATACCCAGAAACAACTACATCCCCCTAAAACGGATGCGAGACGACTCAAAGGAATACAGCTGGCCTCAACGAACAGACCGGTGACACGCTCCATGAGCTGAGTGCAGAGACACTAACAGTATAAACGTGATCTCCCCACCCCAGCGTTTCCATCCTGACGATGTTGGCAGTTCCCGCGTAGAGTTTAAGGTGTAGGAGCAACGTTTCGACGGAATCCCATCCGTCATCCTCAGGCTGGTGGCTTCAGCTTCCTTCTTCTGGGAGAAGCATGTGGTAGTGGCTGTTTGTTCCTCTTTTTTAAACTGCCAGAGGGGGTGTGTTCTGTGGGTGGAGGTGTGCTCTGATTGGGTGGGGGATTAGGTGTGTTCTGATTGGGTGGGGGTGTGTTTTGAGTGGATGGGCTGGTCTCAGCTGCCAGCCTTAGACCTGAGCTGGTGAGTTGTGCTGCTTTTGTTCGGCTTCGTGTTTGTGGTGGTGCCATGTTTTTATAGTGGGTGTCAGTTTGCTTATTGTGTGGTTTGGAGGGGTTTAAAGTGGCTGATGTTGCAGCTGTAGTTAGGTTTCTGTTTTGTGGTTGTGCCTCGTTATCATTGTGGGTTCGGATTTGCTTTTTGAATGGTTGTGTGGTGGTGATGTCATGTGATGTTATCATGAGTTTGGGTCTGGTATCATTCTTGGTGGTTGGGCCTCGTCTGTCAATCAAGGCGGGTTTCCAAATGGCTGGTAGGCGAGAGGTATCATCTCGTTTGTTCATGCTGTGGGGCGTTTTTCTATCTCAATGGCTTCTCTGATTATTCTGTTGTTAAAATGTTCAATTTTGGCGATAGTTTTGGTTTTTTTAAAATCAATTTCATGTCCCGTGGCTTCAAAGTGTTGGACCAGGGATGAAGTTTGCTCTCCCTTTCTGAGTGAGTTTTTGTGCTCTTCAATGCGTGCACTTATTCTTCTGTTGGTCTGTCCGATGTATGTACTGGAGCAGGTGGTGCATGGGATTTCGTATACTCCTTGGTTTTCTAACCCAATTATGTCTTTGGGGTTTCTTAGGATGGTGGATATTTTTCTGTCTGTGTAGAATGCTGTTTTGATGTTGTGTTTTTGGAGGATCTTGCTGATTCTGTCTGTGGTCCCTTTTAAGTATGGGAGGAGGGCTTTGCCATTTTCTTGTTCTCTGTCTTGGGTTTTTGTGGTGTCTCTTTTCGGATTAAGTTGGTAATCATGTTTCTTTGGAATCCATTGGCTGTTAGTACATTAGTGAGAGTGTGTAGTTCGGTTTTTAGGTGTTGTTCGTCAGCTAGGTGTTTTGTTCTGGAGATGAGTGTCTTGGCTACGGAGTTGATCTGTGCTGGGTGGTGGTGTGAGAGTGCGTTCAGATAGCGGTTTGTGTGTGTGTGTTTTTATGGTAGATAGTGTGTCCTAGGGAGCCGTTGGATTTCTTGTAGACTAAGACATCAAGGAAGGGAAGTTGATTGTTAGCTTCTGTTTCCATGGTGAATTGTATTTTGGGGTGTAGGCTATTGAGGTGTGTGAGGAAGTCATCCAGTTTTTCTTTGCCGTGTGGCCAGATTACGAAGGTGTCATCTACGTATCTGAGCCAGAGTTTGGGTTTGTGGTTGGATTTTCTGTTCGCTTTATTATATATTATTATATATATGTAAATTTTAGATTGCTAACAAAGAATTAAAGGGAGACTGATATGCATTTCAAACTTATTTGTTTTCATCAGTCAGCCATACCCTTCTGAGATTCGGACCTGGGCTGATTGCACATTAGGCAGTTGTTTTAACCTCTAGGCCGCAAGCTCTATCTCACTTTGTTAGCTGAGAAGCAAGGGAGATATGGGCCTAGCAAGGTAATCTAAATTGTTAACAAGCATTTACACATATCTCCCTTGCTTCTCAGCTAACAAAGTGAGATAGAGCTTGCGGCCTAGATGTTAAAACAACTGTTAGCAATCTAAAATTTACACAAATATGAGCTGATATGTATATACACACACAAACACATACACACATACAATACATAATGTTGATGTAGTTCTGGCTTCCAAAGCTATTTAAAAACATCTAATCCACAAAATTAATGATTTGGTGAATGCAATTGCTGGAAAAATGGCATTTCTTGATCAGGGACATCTGAGTGAATGATTGCTCTCAGATCTTTTTTTCTTTCTTTCCAAACTAATTAGCCATGTTTATTTGAAAACATGGCTTAGCATGTTGAAAAAGAATTGATTTCTCCATTTCTTCACATGGATAATTGGAAATAATGAAAACAAGGTTGTCATAGTTGCTTGTTCATAATACAGGAAGCAGATCCAAAAAACATGTGAAGGCTTCATTCCAAGAAAGAAGAAGAAATTTTCCTTCTCCTCCGAATGTTAAGGCAACAAATCTATTTATATAAACATTCTGTATGATTTTAATTGAGAATGCTGGAAATTGGCCAAACAAAATCTCTCTGGATTTCCTTAGAATTCTTCAAACGCCTTAATTAATACAAAAGTTCAACTTTGCCTTGAATTTTGAATTAGACAAAATATGAAGCCTTTGCCAGTGTAGTGGTGGACAAGGAATGCAATCCAGTCAAATTGTCAAATGGATGCAACATTTCAGATGCAGATAAGATATAAAAGAAGTCAGAATTACTCATGTAGCAATTTATGCATCCAGTGTTGATTACCACATAAAAGTAGTTGAGGCAAATATGTACCAAACGTGTTTCATACAGAAAAAGTATGTGTAAAAATTCTTCCTTGTTCCTTAGGAAAAAAATGCAATAAAATCTGCATACTAAAAAAATGTATATAAAAATCCATATGTTCAAATAGATATCTATAAAATGTGTACTGTATGAATATTCATGGGAATCTTTCCTGCTAGATTTCTGCAGTAAACAGTAAAAACCTAGCAAGATGACACGTTTGGCAAAAAAAAATGTAATTGGTGACCTTGTTCTTTCCTCTAAGCCTATTTCCTTGGTATTAGAATAGCTCAAAGGATGCAAGGATGACATCCCCGTTGTCACATTTTCACTAATCTATTTTCCCTCGTTTGGGGGTGTTACATTTTTCTTTTTTTCATTTCCTACACTGGATTTCCCAAGTCCTTACTAGAATCAAGAAAGCACCAGGCAACTTCACAGTTTTTAAGAACAGTAACAGCAGTGCTTTTTTTGTAAAAGAAAAAGGTGCCGGAACTCACATGTCATACAACCCATCTTGCCTACCCTACAAGGCTCCATCCAAAAAAGGTGCCGGAACTCCGTTCTGAGCGTTCTATGAGAAAAAAAAGCCCTGAGTAACAGTAATAAAAAATAATGCATGAAAGAAAATAAGGCAGGAAGTCGGCAGGGAGGGAGGGAGGGAGGGAGGAAAGAAAGAAGGAAGGAGAAATAGAGAAAGGAGGAAGAAAGAAATGAAAAAAAAAATGCATGTTTTGGAGTTCCAATAAATTGGATTGTTGGACCAAAAAACCTGAGCTCTGCAATGGCCGTGATGTGTTTCCCCCCCCCCATTATTTCTACCTTTCGTGCTTTCTTTCCTAAAATAGGTCTTTCTTGATTCTCCATGTAAATATGATCTTAACATCAGAATACAACTGAAGGATACTTGTAGAATTTATTATTTATTTATTTATTTTTGGGACTTATATGCCGCCCTATCTCCCGAAGGACTCAGGGCGGCTCACAACAATAAAAAACAACAATACAAAAATAAAAATAAAAATAATTAAATAACAGCCCCCAAATAAATTAACTACGCAGTTAAAAATTAAAACATATTTAAAAACCCATCGTCAATCCAGGTCAGCCTGATGGAAGAAGAAAGTTTTGAGGTCGCGGCGAAAGGACCGGAGGTCCGGGGCCATCCGAAGCTCAAGGGGGAGTTGGTTCCAAAGGGCTGGTGCTCCCACAGAGAAGGCCCTCCCCCTGGGGGTCGCCAGCCGACATTGTCTGGCCGACGGCACCCAGAGGAGGCCCTCTCTGTGTGAGCGCACCGGGCGATGGGAAGTCGTCCCCGGTAGCAGACGGTCCTGCAAATATAATTAATGATTATGCAATATTACACTGTCCCAGTCATCAGACTTAGGATGTTTCACATACAGTATGCAAAGCAGCCATTAAATCGTAAGATCCTAGAACTATTCAAAGAATAAAAATATATAGTCCAAGAGGATAATGTAATAACATCATCCTCCAAATACACAAATGCTAGGGGAAAGGGTTTTTTTCTCCTTTTTTTCCCCCCTCCAAATTATTCAAGAGTAGGATTGAATTAAGACCAGGTGTTGTTGTCTTTTTTTTCTCTCTCTCTCTTCCTTTCATTATTTCATTTCACTCCCTTTCTACAGAATTTTTTTTCTTTATTCTCAACAAAAGCAGGAACTTTCCCCCACCCTCAATTTATGGGTAATCATTTGCAGGAGGAAGTGGAATTTAATTGTCTTTGGGTTAAATATGATAGATAACAGCTGGCAAGATCCACGTTCAGAATTGACTCGGCTTTAATATCACTTTCTTGTTAATTCGGTCAATGGTAGTCTCTGTTTGCCTTTTGTTGTAAGCTTCAGACTGCAATGGCATTACAGATGAATCATTATTATCGATCATCAGTTAGGTTTCAAGCTGGCAACTCTCTCTTTGAGGATTTTAAGAGGTGCACAGGGGAGATCTAAAGGGAAAAATAAGGGAACGGGTTTGCGCTGTGCTTTTCAACTCCCAGAACAGAAACACATTTCCAGCTTAATTAAGGTTCCTGACATCATTAAAACAAAAAAAAAACACAAAAAAACAACCCATATGTGCAGAATAATAGCTGTAATGGAATTAAACTGGAAGTTGAGTAAACCTAGACATTGCCATTCAATGTTTATTATATGCAAGGCTTTTTTTGTTATAGAACGCTCAGAACGGAGTTCCGACACCTTTTTTGGATGGAACCTTGTAGGGTAGGCAAGGCGGGTTGTATGACATGTGTGAGTTACGACACCTTTTTCTTTTACAAAAAAAGCACTGATTATATGTTACTACTATTGTGCTGTGAAAAGTAAAAGGTTAGCAAAAGGAAGGCTGTTTCCATGTTGTTTTTCCTCTTATTAAGGGAGTGATATATTGGAAGGAACAGGATGAGCATGAGCTAACTGAAAGGTAAAAATAATTGGTTGAATTAGCCTTTTGGCAATGGAATGGAAGAGGTTATATAAATTAGAAACAAACAAAGTTTATTTGTCATTGTAGAAGTAATGGATTTCATATTAAAGAGCAAGAAACTTGAGCAAGACATATGATCAATGTATCATGCATTTACTATATTTTCAGTGCTGATATATGATAGATAGATGGATGGATGGATGGATGGATGGATGGATGGATAGATAGATAGATAGATAGATAGATAGATAGATAGATAGATAGATAGATAGATAGATAGATGGATAGATGGATAGATGGATAGATGGATAGATGGATAGATGGATAGATAGATAGACAGATAGACAGACAGACAGACAGACGGGAGAGATGAGAGAGAAATAAAGAGAGATCCTCTATTTCTCTAGGACTATTTCTGTAGGACCTCATTAACAGAGAGATAGAATGAAGATCACATGAATTGTAAGTATATATATAAAATCCCTTGGTAAGACCATATTTGGAATCCAGTTTTATCCTGGATGTTATATATTGTGGAATACTGCCATTATATATATGTTTGTTTGTTTAGATTTATATACCGCCCTTTTCCCGAGGGATTCAGGGCGGTTTACAGGGCAAATTAAAACAGTGCAATGTACAACTTAAAATAAAATAAAATTAATAGCCCCAAAAGAGTTTAAAATTTAAAACCTTAAAATCCCTCAGTCCAGGCCGGCTAACTCAAATAGCCAGGTTTTTAGGTCCCGGCGAAACAAGCGAAGGTCAGGGCTGATCTGGAGTTCCACAGGCAGTTGATTCCATAGGGCAGGCGTGCCCACCGAGAACGCTCTCCCCCTGGGGATCGCCCGCCAGCACTCCCTGACTGGCGGGACCCTGAGGAGGCCTTCCCTGTGGGAGCGCACAGGACGATGGGAAGTTGATGCTGGCAGCAGGTGCTCCCTAAGATAATCCGGACCCATGCCATTTAGGGCTTTATAAGTCATTATTATTATTATTATTATTATTATTATTATTATTATTATTATTATTATTATTATTATTATTATTATTATTCCTTGTTTGGTTAATGAGGCTGAATGTTGTTCTGTGTCAAAGGTTGGTTTTCTTGACTATTTCAATTGTATTTCCAACATAATATAAAGTGAAATGCATTTTGAAATGCTTATGGTTCAAGAAAGAAAATAAAAATGAAGACATGTTTTCCCCCCCCCCCCATAAATATACTGTCAACCTCCATTCTTACAATAAAATCACATTAATTGATTTGTAGCTTGCTCTGCAGAACTCTGAGTAATGGGTCCATTAAGCTGCTTGCTTTGAAGCGGAAATCCCCCAGAAGCTGGTAAGAAGCAAAGAACAGAGAAGAGGAGGACAACCAGCAGTAGATGGATAAACTCATTTGCAGGGGCAATGAGTGCTTTGCGGGGAGACTTGAAAGAAGAGGTTACAGACTGCTTGTCGTGAAGAAAATGTATGTGATCATTAGGACCAAAAATGACCTGATAGCACACAATCAGTCAATCAACCACTGTGGCTGATATGTTATTTTTTTTTATTAAATATGTTTAACAAAATATTTATTTAAAAAATAAATAAAAGCAACACAAAGTTAAAGAAAAAAAAATCAAGAAAAGTAAAAGAGAAATATCTTGTGACAAAGCTAAAGATGCTACAAATGATCAAGACTGTTGGAAATCAGGAGTGGACACTTAAAGTGTCAAATCTAGCAGAAATGGCTAAGATTTCTGCTTACTTGAAAGATCATGCACAAGAGAGATACATTTCGGTTTGGAGAAGATGGATAGATTATATTCAGGAAAAATATGAGACTATTGAGCCTTGGTGGAGCAGTGGGCTAATGCCTCCTTAAGTAACACCAGCTGCCTGCAATTAGCGCATCCCACCAGGCTCAAGGTTGACTCAGCCTTCCATCCTTCCGAGGTAGGTAAAATGAGGACCCAGATTGTTGGGGGCAATTAAGCTGACCTTGTAATAATGCCGCTTAAGGGGTGTGTGAAAGCCCTAATAAGCAGGCATATACATAGGATGAAAGCTACTGCTAAGCTTGTAAGCCGCCCTGAGTCTTCGGAGAAGGGCGGGATATAAATGGAATTAAAATAAAAATAAAAATAAATAAAATAAAAAGTTCCATTTAGCTTATGAGTAAATTTTAGATTGTTATTACTGTTATAATTTTAATTTTTTTAGAAGTTGGGTGTTGGTAATTATGTTAAAGGCGGGTTAAAGTGTATTATGTATTTGGTTTTTTATATAGTTGATTAATGTTAGTTAGATTATGATTACTATATATTTGTAACCCTGTAATCAGCTTTGGGAAGTGGGGGAGCGGGGGGTTGGGGGGTTGGGAAGGGGATAATATTGTAACTCTTTATAAAACTTTTCAATAAAAAAATAAAAAAAGACTGTTGGAAATCACTTGCTGGCCAATGTGCATAGGAGCTAATGAGGAGGAGGAAAGAGAAGTGATAATAAGAACGGGTAGCGTTAAGTTCTTGGTTCACTTAGGCATTGACGAGGCAGAGTGTTGAAACAGC
>NC_138206.1:115211915-115214283 GCF_964194415.1 Vipera berus | reverse complement strand
TGAATATTTCAAAGCAGTTTGTTTGGCAGGTAAATGAGACAGGTGGTCATTTCCTTCTGTGACTCTACTAGCTATGGATTGTGACTCTCCATTCTACATCTTTGTTTGTTTAGGTGCAAAAGCAGGTTGGTCTTTTAAAGCCTTGCTTGAAAAATGTATCTTGCCCAGGGTTGACTTAAGAGCTTTTGAAAGGGTGTTATTGACTCAGTTCATGCTCAGTAGCATGATGACAATGAACAAGAAGGTGGAAGTGAGGTCTAATGTGAAAATACATTTATCAAAAGGAGATCAAGGAGGACGCTAAGACTTTTTGCCAAATAGCACTGATGATGTTACCTAGTTTGGTAATGAAAGGTCCGCAAGAAACAACCAAGCTCAGAGATCACCAAGGACTCCATAACAAATCATAATAAAATCTGTTTACGAAAGTTTTATTTTTTTTTTTTTTTAAATATTAGACGAACATGAACTACAATTTGGTTCTTACTTTGCTTTGCGGACAGATATCGAACGCAAAGATCAAAGTCAAAGTTTTATTCTGCCTAAATCTGAATCAAGATTAATTCTCCATTATGAGATGATAAATGCTGTATGTATGCACACAAACCATTGTTCACATTAGTCAGTTCCTTGAAGCAGGCTTTTACTTTTTTTTTAAAAAAAAAATTCCTTTTTAATGTTTAGTATGTTGTCACAGAATGTGTATGTGTATTAGTTTAGTCTGAATTGCATGCATAATTAAAAAGGCAGATTATTCAAAGTGCCAAGCAAATTGGTGACTTGTCTAAAGGGGGGGAGGGAAAGCTAAAGAAAAAAAAAGAAAGACGTGGCATTACTCCTAATTTACTACCAGTTCCTTCCAATTCTGTCACACTGTTTTACTGAATCACTGCAAGCTATGCCTATATACAAGCCACACAAAGAACAATTCCCATAACAAGAAACACAATCAGTCATGATTATGAGTCTGCCTTCAGCCTTAGATCAGATTGCTCACTACCCGTGGTACACTTTATTTATTTATATTAATCTGCTGGTGAGCCTCTTTAGCTATGTGTATTTTCCTCTTTCACTGTAATTAAAGAAAGCTGAAAAACCAAAGGAAGCTGAAACAAAAGAAATCTCTGGTCAATTTCAGGGCTTTTTTTCTCATAGAACGCTCAGAACGGAGTTCCGGCACCTTTTTTGGATGGAACCTTGTAGGCTAGGCAAGGCGGGTTGTATGACATGTGTGAGTTCCGGCACCTTTTTCTTTTACAAAAAAAAAGCACTGCTGGTCATATTCAGTGAGAGAATTTTTCAGCCTCAGGATTATTTGGCATACTTTTGAACTAAGTCTCAACTTCTGAGAGCATCATAAAAAGTTATTTGTCCTTCTTGACAATCCTAAGATTACCTGCAGTAAATAGCTGCAGGAGTTAGCAGATTCTGCTGGCATCAGCAAAAAAAAAAATAAAAATCTGGAGATGAGGAATAATGGTAACACTGCCAGTTTTAAAGGATGGCTAAGCAGTCGGTTGGTTTTATACACACAATGTTGGTGGATGGAAAGGGATTTCAGCTATTCTTCTCCAGAAACTCCCTACTCTCTTAGGGTAACCCTGATTGGCTTGCAATACGGTAGCATATTGGTTGCTACGTGATTTGTTGAAAGCAAGCAAACACTTAAGACAGGGGTCTTCAAACTTGGCCCTTTTATGACTTGTGGACTTCAACTCCCAGAATTCTTCAGCCAGGCACGCTGTCTGAGGAATTTTAAAACACACTTTCTAATAGAAAGGGCCAGCTATAAGCTTTTACATATCGCTCCCAGTAGTGAATTCTGATTTTTTTTCTATTTGTGCCTAAGGCTCTCCTCCACATCAAGAAGTGCACAGTGCAAAAGGTCAGCATTTTTTTCCCCTCTCTGTGGCAATTTAAGAGCAAGTGAGAAAATATAAAAAGCTGCTTTTTAGTGACATGCTATCTGGAGATAAACAGAAATGTGGAGTTTTATGGCCAGACTGTAAAGTTCTGTTTTGTTTTTTAAAGAAAGATATAAGCAGCTTCAAAGGGTGATGCTCGATATGGAAAAAGAATGCATAACTGGAAAAAAAACCCTAATAAAAATAGCCTCCTTAGTCGTGACAATCCAAATGAAAAAGAATCTTCTACTGATAAAGGGAAATATTTGTAGCTCAGGATTGAAATGATGCTTGGTGCTTTCTGAACTTGATGGTTTTCTTGCAGACATTTCATTACCCAAACTATGTAACATCATCATTTCTGACACTGATCATATTACCTAGTTTGGTAATGAAACGTCTGCAAGAAAACAACCAAGCTCAAAGAGCCACAAGGTCCCTTCAGCATCTTCAGAATGGAGACT
>NC_138206.1:115189415-115206915 GCF_964194415.1 Vipera berus | reverse complement strand
TTTAATTGGAATCTGACACACAGGACCTGATGTTTTGCACATTATTGCTTTTATTTATTTATTTATTTTACATACTAGAAGGCGATAATAAATCCAGCTGGGGAACTGGAAAGCAGCTGAAGAGCTCTATGCTAATGAAACTTTGTGTGGGGGGATTTGGGACAACCTGCTTGATGATATGAAACAAAATTGTCCAGAAGCCATTTACCTATTCTTGGCTCTATAACTGAAACTTTTCCATTAGGTTTCCGTGAGCAATAAGGCATTTTTTGGAAGCAGGAATCTCCCCCCGCCCCTTCCTGCTCTTGGAAATGCCCAAGGCTGTTTCTGGGTAAATTTTAGCTCTTTTTTTTAAAAAAAAAGAACTATACAAAGGAAACCCAGCCAGTCCTATGATTAAAGAGAATACATTAAAAGGGAAGTTGAGAGATGCCACTCAGAACGGTTGAGATGAAAGACACCTGGAGAGCTTTCTAATAGAAACATAGCAATTCATAAAAAAAAAGTATCACAAAAGTCAGCATGGGTGACATTTGGGCATAGTAGGAAATTTGGAGGTAAAATTTTATGAATGAAAGTTAAAAGGGGGAAACAGATGTAGCCCGAGGAGGTCTCTTCTCATATGGAGAATAATGAATAGCTTAAGTGAATGTTTTGTGTTTATGGTTTTGTGTCTGTGGTCAATTCGCTATTAAAAAAAACACACCAAAAAACAAGCTAGATGCTCTTCACATGAAAAAATATATATCTTTAAATAGAATTTATTGCAGCCAAATTACTTGCTCTGAAGCCAATTGACCTTATGTCCTCAATAATCTATTGCTCATCTACAATATATATCTATCTATATCTATATCTATATCTATATCTATATCTATATCTATATCTATATCTATATCTATATCTATATCTATATCTATATCTATATCTATATCTATCTATCTATCTATCTATCTATCTATCTATCTATCTATCTATCTATCTATCTATCTATCTATCTATCTATATATATATATATATATATATATATATATATATATATATATATATATATATATATATATATATATATATATATATGAACTATGGTGCTGGAGAAGACTCCTGCGAGTCCCTTGGACTGCAAGGCGATCAAACCGGTCAGTCCTAGAGGAGATCAACCATCAACCCTGACTGCTCTTTAGAAGGCCAGATCCTGAAGCTAAAACTCAAATACTTTGGCCACTTAATGAGAAGGAAGGACTCACTGGAGAAGAGCCTAATGCTGGGAAAGATTGAGGGCAATAGAAGAAGGGGACGACAGAGAATGAGGTGGCTGGATGGAGTCACTGAAGCAGTATGTGTGAGCCTAGATGGACTCCAGAAGATGGTAGAGGACAGGAAGGCCTGGAGGAACATTGTCCATAGGGTCGCGATGGGTCGGACACGACTTCGCAACTAACAACAACACTAGGACAATGTGACAGGATCCAATTTGGGTTGGTCACTGGAATCAGAGATATAGTCTTCCAAGCTTTTGGATTCATGCTGGAATCCATCCTGAGGGAACTTCTCTCTACCAGAATGTGGTATCTATCATATTCCATACTTTATGTAAAACTTAACGTGAGGAAAATATAGTGTGTAGTTTTATGGAAACCAGCTTGCATAACTGAACTGACTTTGGTGTCACTAGAACTGAAATAAACATTTTGCTTGAACGTTGACCTCTATATCATTAAGCATCCAAGAATGCTTGTAAGAAGGTTTAAATCAGGGGTCTTCAAACTTGGCCCTTTTTATGACTTGTGAACTTCAACTCCCAAAATTCCTCAGCCAGCGTGCCTGGCTGAGAAATTCTGGGAGTTGAAGTCCACAAGTCATAAAAGGGCCATGTTTGAAGACCCCTGGTTTAAATACTAATTAATAAATTTGTCAGAAGAATTTCACAGATGACTTTTATTTTTTTCACATTATATTTATTGAACATTTTCATATAATAACAAACCAAAAGGAAAAAAAAGAGGAAACAAAAGAGAAACAAGAAACATAAATGACTTCTGAGCTTTCTTTCCACAGACAATTTACATTCTTTTTGCTCCTTCCCTCTTTTAAGTATTTTACAAGTCCCTTCACCCCTTGATTTAATCCCCATCTTTCTTAATATTCACATTTATTAAACATCAATTCAGAATAACAGAATGACAGAGTTGGAAGGGATCTTGGATGGCGTCTAGTCAAACCCCCTGCTTAGGCAGGAAATCCTGCACCATTTCAGACAAATCATTGTTTAGTCTCTTCTTAAAAACCTCTAGTGTTGGAGTACCCACAACCTCTGGAGGCAAGTCGTTCCACTGATTAATTGTTCCAAATATCAGGAAATTTCTCCTTGGTTGTTTCCTTGATTAATCTCCATCCATTGTTCCTTGTCCTGCCTTCAGGCGCTTTGGAAAATAGGTTGACACACACACACCCCTCTTCTTTATGGCAGCCTCTCAAATATTGGAACACTGCTATCATGTCACCCCAGTTTTTCTTTTCATTAAACTAGACATACTGAATTCCAGCAACCACTCTTCCTATGTTTTAGCCTCCAGCCCCCTCGTCATCTTTGTTGCTCTTCTCTGTACTCTTTCATTTTTCTTCTTTCAGCAAAAAAAAAAATCCTTATGTTATGTTATACAGCTTTTTTTTAAAAAAAAGAAATCTGGAATAAATTGAAATTTGATGTTGGGTTCAGTACTTGAGTAGAGAATATGCAAAGCCTTACTGTCAATTGTGTGAGAGAAAGAGATCATAGATCACCACTGCCTGCTTTACACAAATGGCTTCAAGATAGCTAGCATCAAATTTTAATAACCAATCCGCGAGGGTATGTGAATTACTGCAATCTCATCCACAGAAGCAAAGCCCCAGTGGGCTAATCAAGATTCATGAGGACATGATCTACACAAGTAGCTGGGTCTTTTACATGCTACTTCAGGAGATGAACACCACCAAGGGACACATTTAAACTGGAAGGAGAGGTGAATCTAAGGGTTGCAAAGTAGGTAGCGCACATCACTTAAGCAGACTGGATAAGTGGGGAATATGTCATTTAGGTTTTGCCCTTTTGCACAAAGTTCCAAACTTGAAGTGGTGGGAGGCTGTATTTTCAATTTTGCAGACCAGACTTCAACATTCTTATGGGCTTCTATCATAGTCTAAAAACCAAGTAAGACGTATTGAGATTCTTCATAGTTTCATTTAATGATCCTTGCCCATAGACAGAAATCTTGCCAAACTAAAGCAGACTATTTGCACCACTAATGATGTACTCTGAGAACTCCTAGAAGGAGCTGTTTGGACACTCTTCCTCCCAACCAAATAATCTAAACTTCGCTGTCTTTTTAGCTCCTTTGGAATGGAGCCCCTCTCTCCTGGGAATCCAGACTACATTCCACCACAGTTTGATAACTACGTGTCTAGGTAGGCCAGAACACTAATTAATCTCCTAGGGGATTTTGAGGAAGCATTTCACAAATACACAATCATCATAACGTGTGAGATAGGAAGGATCCTCAATAGCTATATCAAGAGCATAATTTTACTTTATTTATTCATATATTTATTCAGTGGAAGCCAGACTAGATTCAGTCAATCAGAGAAAGCTGACAAGCACTTCATGTCCCAAAATATTGAGTCCATAAAGAACAATCTAATAAGCTTTTAAAATGTTGACCAAGATCGGAACAGTTATGAATGCTTTGGGTATGTCACCTCCATAGTGACACAGCTAAGTAAAGATTTTTTCAGCAAACTCAAGCGTATCCAAAATATTGTAAGAGTAAGAGATGCTTAAGATCAAGGATAATAGCTAACAACAAAGAAAAAAAAGAAACATTGATAGGTGTGTCAAGGAGAGTAAAGGTTGCTATGCATAGTTCTTCTGCATAGCAACTGCACCTTTTATTTTGATGGAGTCCTTGCTGCTCTTTGAGCTTCTTGCAGATATTTCATTACCTAACTAAGTAACATAATTAATGTTGGTGTGCTGATCCACAGTTTCAATGACAATACTGGTTGGGTAATGAAACATCTGCAAGTAAACAACCAAGCTCAGAGACCACCAAGGACCGCACAGTTCAACCCTGAGCTACAGATATTCTCTTCTATTAGCCCCATTTTTTTTACGACTGTAAGAATCTACAGACATGCTCATACTTCTGCAACGTTCTCAAACACTCCACTCAAACAAACTCAGCAGCCTTATCCTTGAGTTTATTTTTGCTTTTCTACTGTATGAGCACTTCCAATCATCTGAATCTTGGTGGAAATTCGATGCCTTCAGCTTTGTCAGTCTACAAGGACCTCTTCACACCCTACGATGTTGGCTGGTGTTCTACCTGTTGAAATGGTTTTTCCTTCAACAGCAGAGCTCATAATTGAAACCACTTCCCTTGAAATCTGCTTAGATTTTCAGCAGGCCTGAGATTTGTAGCTGAATGCTTTCTCTAGCGCTATGTTTAGTTCTGCATGTGCTTCAACTTAATTTCATGGCAATTTCATAAGGAAGTTGTCTTTTAATTCAGTGTGCTGCAGACCTGTAAGTTGTCCCCCCCCCAACACCACCAACCACTTCCTTTGACTAATAGCTTGAGCATTTTTATGCCACATTGGTTAGCAATATGAATTATTGTTCCAGCACGTTTCCAATTTGTTTCTGCTTTAAATTATCCTGCAAGAGCTCCCCAATTATTTTCCTTTTTCTGAGCCCAATTTTGTATACGTTTCTCTGTATTTCATTGATGTGCTTTGTTTTTCTGTCTTTGCAAGCTTTTATTGCTAAGAGCTAATACATCAAATAAGCCATGTGAAAGAGGCCCAAGCCAGCCACTAGCTCTCCAATCTCCTGCCTTTGATCTACCCAACTAAGTAGAATATTTCTAAAGGATATCCAGAGAAGTGGGATACACGCAAATTAGTATGTCTATAACACAGAGCACAGTAGAGTAGGTCCTGTTCTATGGAGCCATGCATAAAATTAGATTGGTAGTATTCATCTACTAATATGTGTTTACACAAATCTGCAAGGAAACCTCCAAGCCCTTTACCGATGCTCTTGTTAAATGTGTGACTATTGTGTTACGCTACCAAACACAGAAGAATGTACAGCTGGTTTAGAAAGAACTTATATTCTCAGCCACATTTTTGCCCTTTACAAGAGCTCTTGTGTAAATTTTCATTTTTATTTCTGTGTCTCCCTGTCACACACGTATGATCAACAATATCTTCTTTTATGATTAGGCGGCCAAATATTTAGAAAGGCAGTAGAAAAATAACAGAAAATACTATTCCATTAGGAATTTTCAGAAAAATATTTGTCAGGTAACACAATATTAGTCATGGTTCCAATATAGCGTTCCTGTGAACAATTTTAAACTCAGTGGGACTACTGAGCAGATACTTACAGAATTATTCGGTACCTTTGATGAGATTTTTGCCCTTGATTTGATGTTTTCATTAAATTCAACTGTGCTATTAATGAATCTTTGCCAATTTTTATTCAGATATTTACTTTTCTTTCCAAAAAAGGGTCTATTTATGTGTTTTTTTTAATTTTAAAATCGTTATTGAAACAAAATTTTATACACTCAAGAAAACAAAAGAGCAACATTAACACGTTCAATCAAAGGCAAAAGGGCAAAGAATGATTTAAAGGGGAAAAATGGCTATGGAATCAATGGCTTTAGTAGCAAGGAAGCTGATTATAGAGCAAAGGAGAAGTGAGACGTCATGGTTCACCAAGAACATGAAAGTACAAATTAAGCATCTTGGAGTTCATGGAGGAAACCAAAGGAAATGATGAGCTACCCAAATCTCACTGATACCACTGAGTCTTATTGGCTTCAAAAGTATTTTTCTGCCTTGACATTGGTGTAGCTGCAAATAAAAAGGTGAGAATAGAATAGAATAGAATAGAATAGAATAGAATAGAATAGAATAGAATAGAATAGAATAGAATAGAATAGAATAGAATAGAATGATGAAATGGAATAGAATAGAATAGAATAGAATAGAATAGAATAGAATAGAATAGAATAGAATAGAATAGAATAGAATAGAATAGAATAGAATAGAATAGAATAGAATAGAATAATGAAATGGAATAGAATAGAATAGAATAGAATAGAATAGAATAGAATAGAATAGAATAGAATAGAATAGAATAGAATAGAATAGAATAGAATAGAATAGAATAGAATAGAATAGAATAGAATAGAATAGGACAGGACAGGACAGGACAGGACAGGACAGGACAGGACAGGATAGGATAGGATAGGATAGGATAGGATAGGATAGGATAGGAGCTGGAAGGGACCTTGGAGGTCTTCTAGTCCAGCCCCCTGCTCAAGCAGGAGAAACTATACCATCTCAGACAAGTGAATGTCTAGTCTCTTCTTAAAAATATCCAGTGATGGAGCACCCATAATTTCTGGGGGTAAGCTGTTCCACTGGTTGATTGTCCTCACTGTCAGGAAGTATCTCCTTAATACCAGGTTGCTTCTCTCTTTGATCAGTTTCCAACCATTCTTTCTCATCCTTCCATCTGGCCCCCTCTGCCTTGTGGCAGCCCCTCAAATGCTGCTATCATGTCTCCCCTATTTCTTTTTTTCTGCGAAACCCAAGTCCCACAGCCGTTCTTTGTATGTTTTAGTCTCTAGGCCCCTGATCATCTTAGTTGCTCTTCTCTGTTATTAGGAGATGATTTGGGATTTCTATTCAGCTCTCTTGATCAAGAAATGAAACTTGATTCTTCCCCACCCTCCCTTCCATCTGGAATCCCTACCCATTACCCAAATGTATTTGAAAGATAAAATGGAAAGCTGGGGTGCTGGTGGTGGTGGTGGAATCCCGAGGACTCTTCTTTAATCTCCTTGTGAAGTTGAGAGATAGACATAAGCAGGAATAGTGTTGCGAAATAATGAAAAGTAAGTTCAGATAAGGCAATAGGTGAGTTAAAATGCATTCTTGACTGAAGCAGATCCATTTCTTCTCTCTATTTTATGCTAAAAAGATTCCACACTGACACATAGTCTCCTGCTTGCTGGCCTGGTTCATTAGCCACTAGACCAAAATGTTTGTCATTCATAGATTCTTCTTTTCATACCTTTTTAATCTGTCATCTCCCTCCCTCCCTTTTGCAAATAAGATCTGCTGTTTTTTTCCCCCGGCTACATTAATTATAAAAAAAAATCACAGATCTTTGTTTTTCTTACAAAGTATTTCAAAAAATCTATTATTAATGTTCATGAATTCTCAGATTCAGCAAGCATCTGAGTGATTACTCGGTTTGTTAAGATAAGGATTTTTTTTATATATATCCCAAAATAAAACACCTCCATGTTTTCTAAACTGACAGAGTTCTGGATTTATCATTCCAAAAGACTCTGAAAGCTGACACCCAAAAAGTGTTCTGAAAAATGAAAAGCAAATTGGATAGTCTCAAGAATGGCCAAATTTAAGTCGGGCAATGTTGGACAACCACAACAAACGAAGATGGGTTGGACCCAGTTAATATTCTCATTTAGATGGAAATATTCTGTTGGAAGAAGGAAAGCACTTCAGTTGCCAAGAGAACCACATTTCCTGAATCAGCTGGAATCTAGTCAACTTTGATTTGAGAAAAATGTTTATATACAGTATACAGGTATATGAATATGTATGTGTATTGTATATTCATTCCATACATCTGAAGCTGGTGACATACATCTTGTTATGTCAATACCAGTGAAAAGAACTATTTTTTTCAATGCCCACTGGGTATTCTTCCTCCCTTCTTTTATCTCTCATCTCCACTTTTACAAAAGGGAACTGTCCTTCGGGGGTATCTACTGAAAGTATGTACAAAAGAAATGAGGGTTAGTTTTATTAATTTACTTTCTTCACAACTGAGCGGCCATAGATTTCATATCTCATTCCCCTTGGCTCTACTTTCTTCCTCTCTTTAATAATGGTAAATGTGGAGGCGGGGGAGTGGGGGAAAAAGAGGGTGAAACATCCCAAGATCTGTTCTCTTCAGCTTCATTTCACAAGCAGCGCTGTAGGGAGATGAGATCTCAAATTGTTCAGCGTAATGTATGGGTTACCTAGCAGTCTGGCTTCACTTTACTGATGATGCAGTAGCATTGTGTCGAAAAGTCACTTTGGGATGTATGTCTTTATTCGAGCATTAAGGCTTGAACTCGGCAAGTCTTGAGAGTGGCGTCCAACAATTCACTAAGAGAAATTGCTAAGATCTGGAGGCAAGGTTGCTTCCTGAATATTCCATTTAGAGCCAATTCAGCCTGCTGGTAAGTTCAAGTCATATTAGGAGAAAGGAAGGCATGAAATATAAGGCTTTTCTTCTCCACCGCCTCAAACTATGAATATTCATTCGACCCTGCAATATTTTTTTTTAAGAAAAGCCAACCTGAGGATAATAGAATAGGGAATTATAATTGCATTGGATACCTTTTGCAAACGATGCTCACTTTGCAAAACACTCGATCGTTGCCAAAGGTAAGAGGAAAGATGCAAGAGAATACGTGAAGCCAAAAAAGTAGTTCAGAGCTTCGTTTCAAAGACATAATAACTCAAAAGTCATCTCTTCAAAACACAAACATTATCTTGGCAGTTATGAAATGTGGCAAAAATGATTTATGCATTAAAAATATACTAAGTAAGCATAAAGAAAAAGGAAAGGAAAGGAAAGGAAAGGAAAGGAAAGGAAAGGAAAGGAAAGGAAAGGAAAGAAAGAAAGAAAGAAAGAAAGAAAGAAAGAAAGAAAGAAAGAAAGAAAGAAAGAAAGGAAGGAAGGAAGGAAGGAAGGAAGGAAGGAAGAAAGAAAGAAGGAAGGAAGGAAGGAAGGAAGGAAGGAAGGAAGGAAAGAAAGAAAGAAAGAAAGAAAGAAAGAAAGAAAGAAAGAAAGAAAGAAAGAAAGAAAGAAAGAAAGAAAGAAAATACATAGATGAATGGATAGATAATAGTTAGATAAATAGATATAGATGATAGATAGATAGATAGATAGATAGATAGATAGATGATAGATAGATAGATAGATAGATAGATAGATAGATAGATAGATAGATAGATAGATAGATAGAGATAGATATATAGATAGATAGAAGTAGAGGTAGAGGTAGAGGTAGAGGTAGAGATAGAGATAGATAGATGGAGAGAGAGAGAGAGAGAGAGAGAGAGAGAGAGAGAGAGAGAGAGAGAGAGAGAGAGATAATGCTACACTATTATGAATTATTATGGAAAAAAATTGCAAAAGAAGGAATGAATGAAATGTCATTCAAAGTGCTATTTAAATCCATGATCTCAGAAAATCAATTTTGCATTCTTTCCTGAGTTGAAACCCAGCACTCTTATTTATTTATTTTTTCAGAAACAAACACATATGCACACATATTTCTCTTCTACTCCTTGGGAGCCTCAAACAATATAAAATTATAAATATACTCTTATATATGACTTGAGAAATTAACAGCCTTGAATTAAAACAAATTATTTTACAAAATGACTATTTTTGTAGGTAAGCTAAAACTCTTAATCTTTTCCGAAGAGTTAGCCAGCAACAGCTAATGACACTAAAGCTAATTTAATGTAACCTCTGGAAAAGTGTTTTGAGTCCACACCTAATAGCCAGGGTGACCTTCATTTTGAAGCACAGCCCAAAAATATAGGTACAGAATACTATTAAAGCTTGATAGATCTCTCAACTTCCCTAGGAGAATGTCTACAAGCAAGAAATATGTAATTTGTGGCATCAATTCAGTTCCATGCCTTTGGTTTACGATGGCCACAGAGGTGAAGTGTTCAAGCTTCAATTAAATTTCTGCTGTCAGCTACCTAAGAACTCTTCATAATTACCTTCTAATTTCTTAGTTAATGTTTACATTGCAGAATTTAATAACATGTACTAATTCATTTAATCAAAAACTTTAATTTTAACAACCAGGTAAATGCCACATAATTATCCAGTTCAAATGCACACACCAATAAGAGTGCAGCAATAAGCTCATGCTTGACTTCCTATTAGAGAATACGAGATAATCTACTGCTCTTCCCCCAATTCCTTGGAGATGTTCATCAGAATAATGTGGCAGATACAGTTATGCCTTATTGTTGAGGATAAATAAGCATAACCCTACTGCTTCAAATTCAATTACTGACTTTCAACAGACAGATTATCCCTAAGTAGTTAAAACAGAGACACACATTGTTTTCCATGTGCTTTTAATTCATTCCTCCAGATGTCCACTGATCATCTAACATTGGTATTTCAGAATCCAGTTGTTGGAGTGGACCTTCAACTTCCCTCTACTAATGCCCCATTTCTTACTAGGAGATAAGTCAGAAACGGATGTTGTAAGACCAGCAATGATTGGAGCCTTTTTTCTTTTCTTTTTTTCTGAAAAAAAAAAAGAAATTCACACGAAGTGTTAGTTAGCTACCGGCCCTGCAGTAAAGGCAGGGACAACCCCTTTTACAAGAAGGCAAGAGGCTGGAATTACGCCTGCCAAATTTATTGCTACAAAAACAAATAGAACAAGAAATGAACCAAGAAACAGGAGCTTTTCAAGCGGTTGCCTTCAGCAAACCAGCCCTCCCACACATTCCCCTTAAATACAGTTCAGGGCGTGGCTTCTCTCTGCCTCCTTCCAAGGAGCCCCATTGCTTTCCTCTGTTTACTCCTGATTGACTGCCTCCTGCGTCAGGCGTCCTTGAACAGGGCCAGCTGTGGGTCATCTTCATCCACGCTGTCAGGCTCACACAGCTGGGTCTGCGTCGTGACCAGGTGAGAGGGGCCTGGCTGAGGGCTCTCATCAAGCTGTCCAATCCCCTCAGCAACCTCTTCAACACCCCCCTCCTCCTCCTCCTCTGAGTCGTCTGACCCAACTGCCGAACCCACAGGCTGACCCTGAATCACAACAGATACTCTGGAAAGAGTACAGAGAAAAGCGACAAAGACAATTAGGGGACTAGAGGCTAGAACATATAAAGAACGGTTGCAGGAATTGGATATATCTAGTCTGGTGAAAAGGATAGGAATGACACGATAGCAGTGTTCCAAAATCTCAGGGGCTGCCACAAATAAGAGGGGTCAACCTATTCTCCAAAGGACCTGAAGGCAGGACAAGAAACCATCAATGGAAACTAATCAAGGAGAGAAGCAACCTAGAAGTAAGAAGAAATTTCCTGACAGTGAGAACAATTAACCAGTGGAACAACTTTCCTTCCAGAAGTTCTAGGTCTTCCATCACTGGAGGTTTTTAAAAAGAGATTGGACATCCATTTTTTCCAGAATGGTATAGAATCTCCTGCTTGGGCAGGGAGTTTGGACAAGAAGACCTCAAAGATCCCTGCCAATTCTGTGTTCTATGTTCCTCCTTTCTTAAGAAGGTCATCACCTTGCCTTGCCTTTTCTCTTCATTTTCATTCTCTCCTCAAGGCATTACCCAGCACATCTTTCTCTTCAGCCCCAGTATCTGAAACAGCTTTATTACTGAGTTCCACATGTTTTCCTTGTCCCTCCTCATTCACCGTACAATGGCTTCCTTCAAAATAGATTGACTTGCAGTGCCAAACAGCTATTTCAGTTGAACGTCTGTATGCAGAGCGATCTGATCCTGCAGTTAACGATAAACGAAAACAAATATTATAAAAATGCACTGTCATGAAGAGAGAAACAAATAATTTTGTAATGCAGTGGTAAGGGAAAAAAGACTTTTTCCTCCTCCAGTTTTAACTTCACACTTATTTCATCTTTCTTTGTTACTGAGCCCTTTTGTGTTGAATAGCAGAAAAAAAAAAGAAACTTAACAGCAAAGTCCGATCAGATCTTTTCCTAGATGAACTACCCTTCTTCTCCTGGTCTGCCAAGGATGGATCTTCTTCCAGATGCAATGGGGACAGTAACAAAAATATCTCCCAGCTTGAGAAAATTGTGAGGATGCATCCCTTCTTGGATTATCCAGAGAAGGAAAGCAGGATTGCCCGCCTTCTACTCACAGTCTGCAAGCCTTTTGTGCATACATCTTTACTTGCCACAGGTTTTTGAAGAGTTGCAAATGAAATGGGGAAAAAAATAACTCTACAAGGTCATGGCCCCTACACTCTTCTTTGTCCGTTATTTGTGAATCAAGCCCTGCAAATCTCTTGAAGAACTCTTTTTTTTGGGGGGGAGTGGGGAGGGGGAATGGGTGCAGCTCAGGTGGACAAGAGAAATCTCTCTATTTTGGACCAAGAATGGTTCCTTTTATAACCGACCTAGGCATTATGCAAGTAATGTTTGAGTTGGTCAGCCATCTCTGTCATGGTATATATAATTGGTTCCTGCTCTCTCTTTCTACGTGAGAAGGCACTGCACAAGGCAGATGTTGTCAAATGGCTAGGTGATTTTTTTTCTCCATCTTTTTTATTATTCTCTTCAGGTGTATCCAAAAGAGGGTGTGAAAAGAAAAGGGGAACATCTGTTCTGTCTTTATGCATTCACTTCCACCGATCACCAATGTTTTGCAGTAAACAGGTAGCTATATTCAACCAAATGCCGTTATAATCCTCCAGGGATTTGAAATCACGTGCACTCAGGCTCTTTAACTATGAAAAGGGTCATTATTTTCTTCCCAGAAGAAAAGCTGGAGAGTGCCCTTTTCATATAGGTGCCCCTTATACATGCCTACTCTGTCCTTTAGCTTGTGTGAAATGGAAGAACCCTCTGGCTGGGAGAATTAAGAATTAAGAAATTCCTTGTATAATGGATTTAAAAAAACCACACACATCAAATTTATCATCATGATCTGGAACAACGGCTTTAGTTGGAAAATTGAATTGATATACGCTGCAAATATCCTTGAGTATTTATTTCCACACCTTAGTACTTAGTTCTAAGGTAATATGTTCTACGGTATCTCAATTTATGGAGAAGTTAACCACAATCTATAGAAATTAATCAAGACTGTGTATTATGCATCTCCTATTTATCCTACTGCTTCATGCACCTTAAAAATGGGGCACTATCAAACCTTGATAGGGACGCGGTGGCTCAGTGGGTTAGGACGCTGAGCTTGTCGATCAGAAGGTCGGCAGTTTGGCGGGTCAAATCCCTATTGCCGCGTAACAGAGTGAGCGCCTGTTACTCGTCCCAGCTTCTGCCAACCTAGCAGTCCGAAAGCACATAAAAATGCAAGTAGAAAAATAGGGACCACTACGGTGGGAAGGTAACAGCATTCCGTGCGCCTTTGGCGTCTAGTCATGCCAGCCACATGACCACAGAGACGTCCTCGGACAAGTGCTGGCTCTTCGGCTTTGAAACGGAGATGAGCACCGGCCCCTAGAGTCGGAAATGACTAGCATGCATGTACGGGGGAACCTTTACCTTTACCTATCAAACCTTGATAAACATAGAATAAAAGTTATAGAAGGACCAATTAAATCCTTAGTCAACACTAGCCCTTTTGTTTGATTACTTTTACCTTTTGAAGAATGATTGCAATAAGCAGAGGTGATTTATTTGATTGTGGAACTTCACTTTAACACACATTATTTTCCCCGTCTATTAACTTGGGAGTCACAATGCATCATTTAGATTAGGTTTGCTTGTCAAAGAACTGTAGAAAAGCACAGTTAATAATTAAAAACAGTGGGTTTTTGAAATACGCCATTGAAAGTACACTACTACTTTTTTTTTCTCTTTGGGATTTCTGGTCAGTATCATTTCTATACCTAAGTATGCACAATTCCTTTTTAAGGTTCAATTTTAAATTTGAGCATGAGATTCAAAGTTGACTTGGGATTTCTCTGTAAAGCAAACTTCTTTGAACAAGCTGGATGGCCCAAGCACTTTTCTCATTAAAAGTAAAATCTTTGTGTTATCTTTAATTAGAAAGATCACCTGGTTTGGTAATACCTAACTACCATCAGACTTGGTTAGTGTCAAGTGCCAGGGAAATCAGGAGATTCAGTCAGTTCAAATGAGCGTAAAGATTTATGGCAAGCTTAAGCGCTCTACAAGAATCTGACCAAGTAATTTGCTAATCGTTGAATATCAATCTTATCATGCCGTGTACAAATGCCTTATTTCAGAATAATCAAGGAAGCGGACAGTTTACCAATTAATATACAAATCCTGTCCATTGTTGAAAATGGGGCGGGGCAAATTTCATATGTGTCTGAATATCTGCGTGAGTGTAGCAGTGTGTCTATTGACTCAATTCCCTATTATGGTAATACTTCAGAGAGAAAATCTGCCACAGTCCTACAAATTAACATCCTATAGTATGCATTGCACCTGTTCATTTATCATACTGAAAGATCATCAATTAAAAATGGCTTTTCTGGAATTAATCAACTAAACCTTTGATTAATTTACTGGTCAATTAAAAGCTTGTATGTTTAATTCTCATTCCCCCCCTGCTCCTTTTTTTTTCTTATAATGCACAGTAAATGTTACAATAACCAAATAATTTCAGCTATTTTTTAACCTCGACTTCCAGGGAAATAAATTCCTTAAATTACAAACATCTATTTTCAGGAATCAGAAGGAAAATTAAGTACTGTTGACTAATCAAGAGTTTGTTGGATCATCTTCTTCTTCTTCTTCTTCTTCTTCTTCTTCTTCTTCTTCTTCTTCTTCTTCTTCTTCTTCTTCTTCTTCTTCTTCTTCCTCCTCCTCCTCCTCCTCCTCCTCCTCCTCCTCCTCCTCCTCCTCCTCCTCCTCCTCCTCCTCCTCTTCTTCTTCTTCTTCTTCTTCTTCTTCTTCTTCTTCTTCTTCTTCTTCTTCTTCTTCTTCTTCTTCTTCTTCTTCTTCTTCTTCTTCTTCTTCTTCTCCTCCTCCTCCTCCTCCTCCTCCTCCTCCTCCTCCTCCTCCTCCTCCCTATCTATCTATCTATCTATCTATCTATCTATCTATCTATCTATCTATCATCTATCTATCTATCTATCTATCATCTATCATCTACCTTTTTATGATATTTTAATGGGCAATGCCATGAAATTAACAAAGATTTTGAAAACTGAATATCATTATCAAAGTTTTCTGAAGAACATGCTATTAGAATTGGCCATCATGTAGCAAATGAGTCTCAACTAAAGTCCAGTTCAGCTAAACTATTATCTAACAGCATCCTAAGATTGATTTCGGCACCCTTCTCAGTGGAAACCAATGATTTGATTTTTCCCCCCAAAAAAAAACTTATGAAAAGGGATATCACTCACACAGAGATGTCATTGTTTTTTTTCATAGCAGCCCCTTGTTGTTGGAAATATATACTTCCACCATATCTGGATGCTTGTGTTTCAGGCCTGATCTTTTTGTTTTCTTCTCCATTGAGTAGCTCAAGTGCAGGCAAGTAGTAGTGATGATTAGATGCAATGATTAAAAGAATAAATATTGCAACTGAGAGTTTCTGATAAACTCAGAATTGAATCTGAGGAGGCCTGCTGAGAGTTATGTTTTGGTGTATAAATAATAGCAGTTTCCTGTCAACAGCAGATTTGTTTTTAGAAACACTCCTTTAGCACTGGGGTGGACTGCATAAATCTTGTGTATGTTAGCCTAACTGTCTTCTAGAAATTGAATTATTCTCAGAGGGAAATACTGGTCTGTCTAGGTCATTGTAAAAGTGGATTAGTTGAATGTTTCTGGGTATCCATTTTTATTATTTTTTTAGACTCCGAGAGCTTATCTTTCGATTAGCAACTGACCCTCTGCAGCATTAATCTCTTGTAACTTCAACTATTAATTCAATAAACTATGTAAAAAAACCAACAACAAATATCCAGAAAATATAATATTACAAAATGTCTTCCCCAAACTCTTTTTTTCTTCTTCATTTTTTTCATTTTATTTTCATTTTATTTTTGAGAAAGTAAGTGATTTCAACCTTCGGGATAAATACTCCTGACAATGCATAATAAATTTTGAGGGGGAAAAAAGGTTTAAATGGAAAGATTTAAGCTCTGTGAATGAATCTGAAATATACAGCCTACCGTTACAGTGATAATTGTGCAAACATTATTTAAAACTCAAACCAATGTTAATTTATACATACAAACACATAAAGCATTTTGATTGCCAGCTCCTCCAGAGAATTCTTTTTTTTTTATTGCATCATCCTTGTATGGAGGATCAACTACACAGAGGATGTACCTACTCGGTGTTTAAGGTCATGCCATCCCTGGATACAAGGAACAGCCTCAGTCTCCTGATTTTCCGGGAAGAACTTAAACATGGTCTTATTCTGCAAGGCTTTCAATGCCCGTAGAGTTTCATCTTAGCTTAAATTGTTGATGCTTTTTTTTTTACTTCTTTGTATTGTAAACAGTCACTTTGAGTCCTTTAGGAAAACAGGACCATCTGTAAATAATTCCATCAATCACAACCTTTTGAAGATACCTAAATAAGAATTGACAATAAATAACTTGGAAGCTGCAAGAGAGATACAAAACAGCAGGGTCCAGCTCCCGGCAAGAGAACATACGGATCCAGGATATTTTGGTGGTATAGAAGTCTTTATATCTTAGTTATATATTATAGGAATCAATCATAATGGGCTGATTTTTGCCATGACAGCCATGCCAGGAATGATAGACTAGCCACAGTGCAGGCTCATTTATTTTTCTCCAATAAGTGGACTATACATCACAGTCTAAGCCACTTTCCAATGAATGATCATTCAACTTCATACCTGCAGAGATTCTTAAGAATTTCATTTCATTTCCTTCCTTCCTTCCTTCCTTCCTTCCTTCCTTCCTTCCTTCCTTCCTTCCTTCCTTCCTTCCTTCCATCCCTCCTTCCTTCTTTCCTTCCTTCCTTCCTTCCCTCCCTCCCTCCCTCCCTCCCTTCCTTCCTTCCTTCCATCCTCCCCCCTCCTTCTTCACACCCTTCAACTACAGTCTTTTAAATTTGACATTCAATAGGTATATTCCCACTTGGTTATCCTATTTCATGGAGTGTTCTAACAGACCGAGCATCTGTTCAACCACACAAAAAATAAATAATAAAACAAAACAAAACAAAACAAAACAATAATAAAATAAAATAAAATAATAAAATAAAATAAAATAAAATAAAATAATAAAATAAAATAATAAAATAATAAAATAAATAAAATAAAATAAAATAAAATAATAATAAAATAAAATAATAAAATAAAAAATATAAAATAAAATAAAATAAAATAAAATAAAATAAAATAAAATAAAATAAAATAAATAAAATAAAATAAAATAAAATAAAATAAAATAAAATAAAATAAAATAATAAAATAAAATAAAATAAAATAAAATAAAATAAAATAAAATAAAATAAAATAAATAAAATAAAATAAAATAAAATAAAATAAAATAAAATAAAATAATAAAATAATAAAATAAATAAAATAAAATAAAATAAAACAAAATAAAATAAAATAAAATAAAATAAAATAAAATAAAATAATAAAATAAAATAATAAAATAAAATAATAAAATAAAATAAATAAAATAATAAAAT
>NC_138206.1:115174415-115186915 GCF_964194415.1 Vipera berus | reverse complement strand
GATGATGATGATGATGATGATGATGATGATGATGATAATTGTTGTTGTTGTGTAAGCTAGACTGTAGTAGGTAGTTAAACTCAACCAAAGTTGAAAAACTCAGCAGAGCTGGATTAAAAAGTAAAAGTGAAGGTTTCCCTGTCAATCATGTTTTCATGGGCAAGAAGCCAGTGTTGTCTGAAAACATTTTCTGTGGTCCTGTGGCCAGCACGGCTATTCACCAAAGACACACAGAACGCTGTTACCTTCCCACTGAAGAGATACCTATTAATCTACTCACATTTTCATGCTTTCAAACTGCTAGGTGGGCAGAAACAGGAGCTCACCCTGTTCGGTGGCTGTCAAACCATGGCTGTCAGCTTTCCAGCTGGCAAGTTCAGCTTCTTTAATAGCTAATGAAACTTGACTGAAGTTGAAAAAACTCAGCAGAGCTGGACTAGTTCATTCTTAAATGCAGGAATGTTAAGAAATATTAGGATTATAAACTAGGACTTAACTAACAATCCCGAAGAGAGAGGCAAATGAATTCTGCCTTCCTCATCAGAAAAGTTCATGGAAATCTTTGTGAAGATTTCACCAAGAGCTGAGCTTTTCGGATAGCATCCCATTGAATCAGATGCATGGAGTTTTGCAAACAGAATACTATGTCTAAGCAATTGTTGTTTTGAGTTCCTAAAGAAGAGTTTCCATTTGTACACCTTGGCTTGCGTTCGTTCTTAACCACTGCAAGCTACTGAGCGTTTGTTTTGATTTCAGCAAAGATAAATTCAATGAAATCAATCAACCAGTGAAAAGGGAAGAGTGCAACAAGAAAATAAAAATTAAAGAAGGAATTACGTAGAAGCAAAACCAAAATTCTCCCATAGCTGAACTGGTACGTAGATTTAGTATGATAAGAAATCCTGGTTTGATTAATAAGAAATGGTTTGGAATTTGCTAATGAAAGTCATCTTGGACTAAGAGGTGACACAACACATCAGTATGCCATCCACATCTGTCCATTATTGCAAATATGAACTACATCTTAGTATCACATCTTATCAGTGGATGATATTCATTAATTTTCAGCTGGTCTGAATGTGCTGCTTTTCTGAGGAAATACACAACTGATTATTGACCAACACATTGTGGCTCATTGAAAACGATGATCAAGGCTACGTGGATCGGAGTACGTTCCCTTTTATGTGCGACATTGTAAAATCTTGTGACTGGCAGGGAGAATAAAAGGAAGATTTTTCCATCCTCCATGGGAGAAATGAAAATAAAGGCTTGTTCATTAAGATTGAAGCTCTTATGGAGAGGCATATTAGTTGTTCAGCAACTTCTATTATTAATCACAACAAAAGATAATGCCATCAAGAAAATGCAGCGTTGAATTAGAAAACAAGCCTTGCTCATTGTAGGGGTTTTATATTTATCCGTTACCCTTTAGAAACAAAATAATAACTTGTTTGTCATTTAAACAAATGTATCTCAAATGCTGAACCATATGTTAATGTGAGTTTACATTTATTTTACGAAGTGCAATTGCTGTTTGTTTAGCTTCAGGTGACTGTGTTGCATAAACAATCTTGAAAATAAGACCTTTCATGCTGAATTTAATCAAATACATTTTTTTTAAAAAAAGAGCCTTATTAAGTACTACCTCTCAAGTAGGATACAAATGAATACTTAAATGATTGACTTCAGGCAGATGGTTGCATAAGATATTGAAGGAGAAAGTGATCTTATTTTGTAAGGGCCCATACGGCGAATGTAACCAAACTTTTTATAACTTCATTTGTTATCTGTTTTTTTTGGGGGGGCAGGGGGGGCAGTGGCTCAGCAATTCAAAACATTGAGCTTTTCAGGTGGAAAAGTGACAGCCTGGGTTTGAGACCCAGGTGCTGTGCGATGGAGTGAGCTCCCATTACTTGCCCCAGCTCCTGTCCACGTAGCAGTTTGAAGGCATGAAAATGTGAGTAGATAAATAGGTACCACTTTGGTGGGAAGGTAAAAAAGCATTTGTGCACGTCAGTATATACCCATATTTCTCCCAAAATAAAACCAGGTCTTATATTAGTTTTTGCTCCAAAAGATGCATTAGAGCTTATTTTCTTGTTAGGTCTTATTTTGGGGGAAAATACGATACTAAATGCATCCATCTGGCTGATGATCTTAACTGGGGCTTATTTTTGGAGTAGGGCTTATATTATGAGAATCCTGAAAAATCATGCTAGGGCTTATTTTCCAATTAGGTCTTATCTTTTGGGAAATGGGGGTAGCCGTGATGTCCAGAGAAGTCTTCGGACAGCTCTGACTCCCTTGACTAAGAAACAGAGAGGATTACCGCACCCTAAAGTTGGACATGACTGGGCAGGGGAAACTTTTACATTTACCTTTATCTCTCTGTTATTGTGATTATCTTTCTATACAATATCTTCTTCCAGCCACCCAGCTTGAGGGCAAATTTATATATGTTGCCTCACAATTTATTTAGTTGCGTGGCTTGGTATTCAGTAAATTTAAATGAAGAATTTTGGAGACTTTGTCCTTCCTCCGGTGGCTTTAGGATTGTCATTCCCTGCTGGAGTCGAGTCTTCTGCAGCAAGTTTGAGACTGTATTGAGATTTTCTTCTGCATGTCTGAATGGACAGCTCAGGCATGCAAGCAAATAAGTGCAGTAAGTATGTAAGTAAATAAGTACAGTAGGAAATAAGTATGGTAAGTAAGTAAATAAGTATGGTAAGTAAGTACGTAAGTAAACAAATACAGTAGGAAATAAGTACGGTATGTAAGTAAGCAAATAAGTATGGTAAGTAAGTAAATAAGTAAATAATTACAGTAGTAAGTAAGTACAGTAAGTAAGTCATAGGTAATAATAATAATAATAATAATAATAATAATAATAATAATAATAATAATAATAATGATGATGATGATGATGATGATGATGAAGACGAAGGAGAAGAAGAAGAAGAAGAAGAAGAAGAAGAAGAAGAAGAAGAAGAAGAAGAAGAAGAAGAAGAAGAAGAAGAAGAAGAAGAAGAAGTAGAAGTTGGAAGGGACCTTGGAGGTCATCTAGTCCAACCCCCTGCTCAGGCAAGAAACCCTATACCATTTCAGGCAAATGGCTGTCCAGTCTCTTCTTAAAAACTTCCAGTGTTGGAGCATTCACAACTTCTGGAGGCAGGTTGTTCCACTGGTTAATTGTTGTAACCAGGGCTTTTTTTCTCATAGAACGCTCAGAACGGAGTTCCGGCACCTTTTTTGGATGGAACCTTGTAGGGTAGGCAAGGCTGGTTATATGACATGTGTGAGTTCTGGCACCTTTTTCTTTTACAAAAAAAGCACTGGTTGTAACTGTCAGGAAGTTTCTCCTTAGTTCTAGGTTGCTTCTCTCCTTGACTAGTTTCCATCCGTTGCTTCTTGTCCTGCTTTCACGTGCTTTGGAGAATTTCTTGACTCCCTCTTCTTTGTGGCAGCCCCTGAGATATTGGAACACTGGTATCATGTCACCCCTCACTCCTCTCTTCGTTTAATTACACATACCCAATTCCAGCAACTGTTCCCTATATGTTTTAGCCTCCAGTCCCCCAATCATCTTTGCTGCTCTTCTCTGTACTCTTTCTAGAGTCTCGACATCTTTTTTACATCGTGGTGACCAAAACTGGATGCAGTATTCCAGGTGTGGCCTTACCAAAGCATTGTAAAGTGGTATTAGTACTAATAGTAAATAAGTATGGTAAGTAATTAAGTAAGTAAATAAGTACGATAAGTAAGCAAGTAAGTAAGTACGCTAAATAAGTAAGTACGGTAAGCATATAAGTAAGTAAATAAGTATGATAAGTAAGTAACTAAGTATGGTAACTAAGTATGGTAAGTAAATGAGGACCCAGATTGTTGGGGGCAATAAGCTGACTTTGTAATAATGCCGCTGGGGGGGGGGCAAAAGCCCTAATAAGCAGGCATATACATAGAATGAAGGCTGTTGCTAAGCACATTTGATTTGTGCTTAGATTGTAAGTCTTCGGAGAAGGGTGGGATATAAATGGGATTAAAATAAAAAAATAAGTACGGCAAGTAAATAAGTAAGTAAATAAGTATGGTAAGTAAGTAGGGAGGGAAGGAAGGAAGGAAGGAAGGAAGGAAGGAAGGAAGGAAGGAAGGAAGGCTTATTGAATCCATTTTCTGAAAGCAACCTCTTGCACATATAATTTATCCTGCATAATATCTTTGTAATAGGTGACAGTGAATAAAGTGTTGCATTGTTTTATGTGTTGTTTCTCTTCTCTTGAGATGACCACATTGAAGAAGCTACAAAGTCATTCTTGTCTTTCTTTAGTCAAAACAACTTAGCAATGACATGCACTTAAGGGCACCACCTCAACATAGTCTCATCATATGGACTATTTGTTTCTAATTTACTTGCAACTGGTCTCACTACTTTAAACTCGCCTTCTTAATTACATTTAATTGAGATGTACCTCTAATACTTCAGAATAGTCCTAGGCATTTAATTAAATGTTGTCCTCCCAAAGCATTAATCGGCTTACATACTAATTGTATCCTTCTCCTTTTTTTTAATATATGCATGCAAGGCAACATAGTCCTGTATGATAATAAAGTGATTACAACAGTGTGACTATAATATATCGCTGTGAAAGCCTTAATTTTCAGCGGTGGCTTTTGTTTGCTAAGTTTGAAGCTGTGACAATTGTAAAATTCTTTTAGCTAAAAAAATCTCAGTCACATCCTATTAATATCTCTGGACCACTCACAGCTCCTTGAAGAAAAAAGGAATTATCTGTTGCAAGCAATGAACATACACTAACAACCGTGAAAACAGGATTGTGAGAGAGGTACGGAAAGAGGAATAAAAGAATTGTTCTGGCTTTCAGTAAAAAAAAGCTATTATTGTTAGGCCTTCCTCTTACAACATGGAAAATAATTGCTTTATAATGTTTTCTCAAATCTGATAATCTACATATGCTGTACACCAGGGGTCTTCAAACTTGGCCCTTTTGCAGACTTCAACTGCCTGGCCGAGGAATTCTGGGAGTTGAAGTCCACAAGTCATAAAAGGGACAAGTTTAAAGACCCCTGCTATACGCCAACACTTCATAATTTCTGCTGAAGTGTAATTGACATAAAATGACCTGAATATGTCTAAGTAATCAACTCAGAACACAATAGTCCTAAAATTCAGATTATTCCCCCCAAAAAAAGAAAAGCAGGCAGAATAAAACCAATCAATGTACACAAAAATATTACACGATGACCATCTTCTCCACATTGTCAGCTTAACACCCAAAGAAATGAAAGAATATTAAAGACAAATTTCATGATGCCTCTATTTATTCATTATTTACTGCTTTGTCACCAGGACTCAGGTAGCTTACACTAAGCACCTGGTGTTCGGCTAAAAAAGTTTTACAGAAATAATCAACGTACAATTGTAAGATAGTTTTAATATTACGTTAAAATAGTGACATGATGACTAGAATTCTGAATCTGTCTTTCAAGAAAGGGAATAACAAAAGACCAGATTATCAGTACTGGAATCATAGATTGTTCCAATTAAATAAAATTTTGAGGAACGTCTATTATCCATCCACTACAGATAGCTTTCATTTTCTTTTTAACTTATCCTTTCCTTCTAGGAGAACTATCCTAACACTTTTCTGCTTCAGCATAAAACCAAAGTTTTCTTTGTTTCCTGTCAAGCCCAAAACGCAACTCCAAAAAATGAGTCAGTGTGCATCCTTGATTCGCAACCCTTTCAAACGAATGTTGTAATTCCTGATTATAACGGGCCCATTCCAATTATTCAGCTAAGAGATCAGTTGTTTAATCTACCGATTAAAAGATGTGTGGCTCTACTAATTCTTCTACAGGCTTATGTTGGACAAGAACTGCTCCACTTAGGGTGGTAAAGGATTGGTGTTGAACATCCTACTCTTTCCATTTTTTCTCTCTCTCTCTCTCACTAATGCACAGTGCAAATTTCCACAACTGTTGTTTATACTAGAATACTAATCTTCTCAACCAACACTATGCCAAGGATGGAGGTGCTTTTCTCTCTCTATCTCATTTTATAACAAGAAAAGTTCTCTTCTTCGATGGCAGCCCTCCAATCACTAGGTCTATGCAATTATCTTCTCATCTTCTTTAAATATATAACACCAATAGCCCAAACTCAGTTGATATGCAGCAATATAATCTGATTAATTCCAAGGTCAATGGTAATCTTCCTATATAAGTTTTCAAGTGAAAGAGCTGAACACAGGCATCCCAGACAGAGATTCGTTGAAACCAGCATACCAATAAGGGAAACGTTTTTGCACTTCATGTTGTCATATATTAAAAATTCACTCAGCTATCCTTACTGCTGATCAGGATTTTTTACAGTATTGGGCGTGCACTCCTGGTTTTATCGGCTGTTATTAAATCCTGATTCATTCTCTCTCTCTCTCTCTCTCTCTCTCTCTCTCTCTCTCTCTCTCTCTCTCTCTCTCTCTCTCTTCTCTATTTCTCTCTCTCTCTCTCTCTCTCTCTCTCTTTCTCTATTTCTCTCTCTCTCTCTCTCTCTCTCTCTCTCTCTCACAGACACACACACACACACACACACAAACATAGACATACAGATTTTCCTCAACAATTATGGAACATGGATTGTATCGACAGAAAGCAATCCAGATCTCTTTTGTCCTAGCCAAGCCCCTTAACAATGATGCCACACAAATATTTATAAGGCTGGCTTGTTCGATCAGGGTTAAAAGAACAAAAGAGTTACTTCCGATGGCCTTTAATAGATTTTTGCTGACAAAGATTGATTGACGGAATACTTGGACTCTGTTTTCCTTATCTAAGTTATAAGTTATGAGGAGAAGACAGCCTATATTTTATTTAGAGACAGTTATCAGCTATTAAAATTGTTTTTAACCTGCTGGAATGAAGGTGAAGTTATTTTTTTCACCCTTTTTCACACACACACACACACACACACACACACACACACACACAAACACCATTTTAAAATGTTTTTCTCTCTTCACCTTTGTAGTTTGCATTGACTTTTAATCTTTTTCGTGGATAATTCTTCATACACTGTATATAAATATATTAAAAAAAGGATGTTTCACTGACTCTCCTTTGCTAGGTTGATGGCCCTTGCTCGGTATCATAAATCAAAAGGTTAATGAGAAGCAGCTCATAATTACATTTTAACTGGCAGTTAACTAACTATTATAAATCTTTTTCTCTTCCTTTATTCCATTTCTGTATAACTGAGCACATTATAAAATAGAAGGCATGCTGGCTGAGGAATTGTGGGAGTTGAAGTCCACAAGTCATAAAAGGGCCAAGTTTAAAGACCCCTGATCTACCCCATTTAAAGTTTTTTTTTAAAAAAAAATATGACTCCAATCTATTTTCCTCTATCCAGAAGTAGATTGATATAGTTGAGTTTGATATTACCTGGTGTTCTTGAAAATGCCGGCAACTTTTTGAGTCCTCCCATCTTCACTGGAGCTCGGTAAATCACTCAGTTCAATTTAAAATTCAGCTCCATCTACTGATCTTTCTAAATCCATCTGTCTAGACTAGGATGTAACTCGAGTTGAAATAAGAAGTTAGTATAGCTGATCTATGCGAATGGAAATAAGCAAGTCTCAAAGGCGCTTTTCTCAGGGGCAACGGGACTTTCTTTGTTTTTCTCCTTGAAGATGTTTCACTACTCATCCAAGAAGTTTGTTTAGTGGTGGAGAACTGAAAAACTACAGAACTGGAGAAGTTCCTTGGGTGAGAAGTGAAATATCTTTAAAGGAAAACAAAGAAAGTCCAGTTGCCTCTTGAAAAAAAAAGTACCTTTGGGGCAATCATCACCTGGATGACTCAGAATCTCCATAGACAGCGTATGTTCATGAATATATTTCTGGCATAAGCTTGACAGTTGTTTCTAATTCTGTAAAAGGTCAACAGAATTGTGGGGGATCTGACAGAAAGACAAAAAGCAATTAAGGGCTAATCAATGAAAGGTCATTTAATTCTTGGTCCAGATTAGAGGTTTCATGGAAAAGTGGAGAAAAATAAGCTGAGACATTGTCCCTGACGTCATCACCAGTAGGAACATGTATATTGCATTTTAAATGTCTTTATATACAGTAGTCTGATTCTACATCAAGAAAGATAATTCCAGATATAAGAAAGCTCATTGCTATTGCTAAGCACATAGTGCTTTAGATTGTAAGCCGCCCTGAGTCTTCGGAGAAGGGCAGGCTATAAATGGGATTAAAAAAAAAAATCCTTGCTGAATTGAAGAAGCTGGATGACTGAGAATCTCCATAGACACCTTGCCAAGCTACATCTTACACTTGAAATCAGAAATACATTTAAAAATATACTCATTGTTCATTAATCTGTATCTTCCAAGACATATCTGAATTGTCATAATTTCTTCAGTGGCTAGGTGCTGCTATGACTTTCCATAATAAAACTGCTTCACTTGACAAGAGGACATCCTGAAAGGTTTTTGAAAGGTGGAATAAATATTATCTCAGGGGCCATTATAACAAAGCTGTGGGAATAATGGCTAGTATGTTTATGGTTTGCAATGTATGGCTGTGAAAGTTGGACCATAAAAAAGGCTGAGCACCAAAGAATTGAGGCCTTTGAACTGTGGTGCTAGAGAAGACTCCTGCGAGTCCCTTGGACTGCAAGGTGATCAAACCGGTCAGTCCTAGAGGAGATCAACCGTGACTGCTCTTTAGAAGGCCAGATCCTGAAGCTAAAACTCAAATACTTTGGCCACCTAATGAGAAGGAAGGACTCACTGGAGAAGAGCCTAATGCCGGGAAAGATTGAGGGCAAGAGAAGAAGGGGACGACAGAGAAGGAGGTGGTTGGATGGAGTCAATGAAGCAGTAGGTGTGAGCTTAAATGGACTCCAGAAGATGGTAGAGGACAGGAAGGCCTGGAGGAACGTTGTCCATAGGGTCGCGATGGGTCGGACATGACTTCGCAACTAACAACAACAATGTTTAAGGTGTAGCGATCTGCAGGGAGCTTCCTAGATCAAACTAGCCATATCCTTTAAGTACCAAACATTCCACAGCTGTATCTCCACTACATGTAAGCTTACCAAGTGACAATTCAGCATTTCTACAAAATAAACAACCAGCTTAGATTTAGAAAGTGCTTGACAACAAAGGAGAAAAAACAATATATGACAAAGCATGTCCACCAGTATTCCATATACTGTTAAGCAGCAAGGAAAACATAGAGGCATTTTTCTTTTCTTTTGTTATTTTATTTGAGTGCACGATGTGTTCTGGCACACCTTGATTTTTTTTCCCCTTAAATAAAAATTAGTCAGGATATTAAAATTGCTCTAAAAGCTCAGACTGAGTGCAGTGAAAACATAAATCAATCTTCTAAATCATTATCCAGAAATTCAGTAGGTCATAAATGTATCATTTCTTTGCCCCTTAAATCTAAAAGGATGTTTTAAGTACTTCTAATTAGTAACTGGTTAGATAATTCTGTTCTAATAAAATAAATGCCTATTAACATGCTAATTTTGAGACCTTTAACTGCCATACAAATCAACCCACTACGGTTATTTTGCTAAGCAACAGTTAAGTCTTCCAACTCTTTGCAAGTTTAATGTTTTTGTTAGGACACGGATCTAATAATAAATAACATGCAAAGTTGAATTTGTGTGTGTGTTTGTGTGTGTGTGTGTGTGTGTGTGTGTGTGTTGCCCAGTGCAATCACTTTTCTTTATTAACTCCATCAAAATTCATTTTCTGTTGGTATACAATAACATTTTAATTAGAATTAAATGGTTGGTTTAATTAACCATTTAAAATTAATGTCATTGTGGAATGTTGTAGCATCCCTAAGCAGAAAACATTCATAATCTTTTTTCTTTCTTTCCTCTTCTTCTTTTTTTTTTGTAACTTCTGAATTACTTCAGCTCATATACGTTAAATAACCTCAATGATATTAGATTAAAGCACCGTTCTTGGAACCTGACCAAACTACATATTTCTTGTCAAACATATAGCCACAATAACATATTTACTTAGATAACAAAGGATGTTCTTTTTTAAAAAAATCCAAGTTACACCTATAGGTAAAAGTTTTTAGATTGGAAGATGTAAGTTTCGGGATAATTTCTATGATATGCACCAATTATTTGTTGCAAATGACTTTCTGCTAATTTCCTTCCTTCCTTCCTTCCTTCCTTCCTTCCTTCCTTCCTTCCTTCCTTCCTTCCTTCCTTCCTTCCTTCCTTCCTTCCTTCCTTCCCTCCTTCCTTCCTCCCTCCCTTCCTTCCTTCCTTCCTTCCTTCCTTCCTTCCTTCCTTCCTCCCTCCCTCCCTCCCTCCCTCCCTCCCTCCCTCCCTCCCTTCCTTCCTTCCTTTCTAATGCCCAAACCAGAAGTTAGTATTAAAAACAATTATTGTTTGGAACTACTTTTTGGGACTTACATATTATTTCAACTGAAAGTTAGTTAGAACTGACTTTTATTCAGTTGCACCTTGAAATTACCCCTGTACACATTGTAACTGGGAAAGTAGATCAAACGTGCTTATGGATTTAGTGTCTAAGAAACAAAGGAGAAAATGACTTTAAAGGAATATTCACATTTCATAATTTAGATTTGCCATCGATACAAATGTTTTTTCCTCCACAACTTGTCAGCTGGAAAATCTACAGGGCCTAAACTGTCCCGTATTAAAAAAAGGCTTAACCAAACACCATTAAAATCAAAGCAGAAATATTCATTTATATATATATATAAGCATGCTTCTCCCAGAAGAAGGAAGCTGAAGCCACCAGCGTGAGGATGACAGATGGGATTTCGTCGAAACGTTGCTCTTACACCTTCAATTCTACGTGGGAAAAAACCCGAATGACCAAAGATCCACATACAAACACCCGCGAAAACCTCATACATACATACATACACACATACACACACACACACACACACACACACACACACACACACACACACACACACACACATATATATATATATATATATATATATATATATATATATATAGTGTGTGTGTGTGTATATCTATATCTATATCTATATATATAGTATCTATCTATCTATCTATCTATCTATCTATCTATCTATCTATCTATCTATATATATATATATATATATATATATATATATATATGAGATTGCCAGCTGCAAAAAAAAAAGTAAATATGTCCCAAGAATAAAATTCTAAGAAATATTTGAATTGAGAAGAAAACATTAAAAGCACGCAGTACCTGAATATGTAATCTTATTTAGGTTAAGGCAGATTATAAGAAATGTTCAATCATAATCAGAAAATAACACTTCAGCTAAATTAAGAGTGGGATGGATTGTACAATTGCTGGACCATTGATACTCTTAGCTTTCCTGTGATTTTCAGAAATTGTTTTCTGCAATTAAAATGCTGAGTTGCTCGGTAAATAGGCTTTACTGGTCCTTAATCCAATCAAAACCTTTCCTTAACAATTGTCTATATCTCAGTGCCATCCTATGATCATTGTTTGCTTAGGATCACCTGTGGAATATTTTTGGTTGCAATGGGGTTCATTTACCTTCAGTGACGGAACATCTGTATGTATCTGTGTGTGTTTGTGTTCAGTGTGTAAACACCGAAGCCATAACAGATGGGGAAACAGATGACAATAAACAGGATCCAATCATCAGTATCCAATATACAATGGGATTTCTGAAAAATATTGTTTCTCCTCTCAGCAGCACTTTGATGTGAAAATTAAAACAGGAGCACGTTCAACGCAGTGAACTATGGCGCCCTTAAGGCAAATCACATTACTTTCATTAAACACTTGTCTGTTAGGTGTAATTCTGATACTGAATTTTTAAAAGAAATAAACAAACAAACTTGATTACAAGATAGCTATTTTTTAGACTTTATTTCAGGTGTCACTACCTTAAGGAAGCTTAAGTTCAAAATTTAGTAGTAATTTTAAGTAAAAAAAAAGAAATTACAGTTCTTCAAAACGTACATACATAGACGTCAATATCACACAGATAAGGCAGATGGCTAGTCTTAATTAAACCTTCGTTGCAGCCAAGTGACGTGTGTTTTACACAGGTCCCTGGTAAAAATAAATTTACTGGTATAGTAGCCTCTGAGTGGTAATAAGCAGTATTTCATAGTTTCTTTTCAAGTAAGAAATTCTAAAGTCTTATTAATTCTTAATTCAATTCTTGTTCCCTGGACTAAACAGTTCCTCCAGTATATGTACAATTTCCTTGAAATATCACAGGGGGAAATATTAAGGGGAAAAAAAACAAATTATGCCCACAGGTTTCTTGAAATAAATTACATTAGTTTGTAGTTGTTGTTGTTTTTAATTCTCCTTCTCTTCCTTTTATGATTATCCCTTTAATTGAAGACATGACTGAAATAAAATTTGGGGAAGGGCCTCACTGCCTTTTGAGTATTTCATCATTTTGATGTTTCCCACTGTTAAT
>NC_138206.1:115129415-115169415 GCF_964194415.1 Vipera berus | reverse complement strand
TTTGGAACCAGCTGCCCGTGGAGCTTAGGACCGCCCCTCAATTCGCCGGGACCTGAAGACCTGGCTCTTTGAGCTTTCCGGCCCAGGCTGAGAGTTTTAATTGGGGTTTTTAATATTTCTACTTCAGGGATTGAATTTAATCATTTTAAATTGTTTTTAATTTTTGTATTGATGTTTTAAACTCCTTGTAAACCGCTCTGAGTCCTACGGGAAAAGGGCGGTATATAAATCTAATAAAATCTAAAATCTAAAAAATCTTGTGTCTGTGGATGGGTTTCCCAGGTCCTGCCCATCTGGAGCCAGGGTAGTAAAGGGAGTTTTGAGTTTGAGCTGTTCCTGACTTGGACTGAACCATGATGAAGACTTTTCCTTCAACACAAGCAATCATCCCATCATGACCAAAATTATCCAAGTTGAAGTCTACATATTGAGGAATTGTGCAATATTGCTGATTGGCGTAATACAGAGGGTTGGATAGTATAGAGAGTTATAAGAGTGGCTGTGACTGTCATGCATTTACAGGGTGACATAAAATGATTGCCATGACATCAAGGATAAATGCTTCTTGTTTCCTCTTCCCCCCCCCTCTGTTGAATGCCTGTGCATTGAATACATTTATTTCTTACCATTTGTCCTCCAGTTCTTCAGTATATTGAAAACAAATTGTCTTGATTGTTGCCATTCAATCATCATCATCATCATCATCATCATCATCATCATCATCATTAGTAATTGAATCGTAAGGTAAAGGTAAAGGTTCCCCTGCACATGCGTGCTAGTCGTTTCCAACTCCAGGGGCCGGTGCTCATCTCCGTTTCAAAGCCGAAGAGCCAGCGCTTGTCCAAGGACGTCTCTGTGGTCATGTGGCTGGCATGACTAGACGCCAAAGGCGCACGGAACGCTGTTACCTTCCCAACGTAGTAGTCCCTATTTTTCTACTTGCATTTTTACATGCTTTCAAACTGCTAGGTTGGCAGAAGCTGGGACGACTAACAGGCGTTCACTCTGTTACGCGGCACTCTGGATTCGACCCGCCAAACTGCCGACCTTCTGGTTGACAAGCTCAGCGTCCTAACCCACTGAGCCACCACGTCCCATTAATCAAATAATTATAATTAATTGAAGTTGAAAGATGATGGGATAAACCAGATGTGGTCATCCTAATGATTATGGGAATACCGGATGCCATGCTAGAAATCTTGGATGGCACATTGACAGAATTTCAGTCTCTCAATTGGCTTCCAATGCATTGAGTTTTTCCCAAGAACTGAAGATGTCATAATGTATCAACATAGCCACACTGTTTGGATCTGCATATGTACTTTGTTGATACATTACGACAGGGGTCTTCAAACTTGGCCCTTTTATGACTTGTGGACTTCAACTCCCAGAATTCCTCAGCCAGGCACGGTGGCTGAGGAATTCTGGGAGTTAAAGTCCACAAGTCATGAAAGGGTCAAGTTTGAAGACCCTGCATTACGACATCTTCGGTTCTTGGGAAAAACTCAATGTATATGAAGGCCAACATCAGATAAAGAACAGGCAGCTATGTCTTCACTTTGTTCTGAATAGACAACAACAACAACAACAACAACAACAACAACAACAACAACAACAACAACAACAATAATAATAATAATAATAATAATAATAATAATAATAATAATAATAATAATACAAAGACCTGAAAACAGAAATACAACAACTGTGGCAAAAGACAGCAATGATAACAGGCACCTTGTGTTCAGTCCCAAAACAACTGGAGTATCACTTGAACACCATCAGCATTAACAAATTCACCATCAATCAGTTGCAATTGTGGTTTTATTTGGAACAGCTTACATCCTGCAATGACATCTGCCTGTCCCAAGTCTTTGGAAAACACTATAGGTAGGAAAAAAATGCCAAATCCAATCTAAAAATCCGACTGACTGTGTGATGGACTATAAGCCATTCCATTTTTCTTGCTAGAGGCATAGAAATATAGAGATGGGAGAGGCCGATCAGGGTCTTCAGTCCAACTGTCCAGTCAGTATAGAACTTAAATACCAAAAGCACGTAGACCTATATACCACTCCACAGTGCTTTACAGCCCTCTCTAAGTGGTTTACAGAGTCAGCATATTGACACCAACAATCTGGGTCATCATTTTACCAACCTCGGAAGGATGGAAGATTAAGGCAACCTTGAGCTGGTGAGGATCGAACTGCCAAGATGCAGGTAGCCAGCAGTCAGCAGAAGTAGCCTAGCATTCTAACCACTGCACCACCACGGCTTAAATAGATAGCTCTCTAAGATTGTCTCTGAAATCATCTACCAATATTGGGGGTCCTGTCTAGTAACCTCATGGTGAAAGCTTCCTATCTCAAAACAGAAGCCATTTTCCTATGACGTATACCCAAAGAGACCTACAGTAAAACAACATTTACTGTATTGTTCAGGAAAGTTCAGAAGACGCCTTCATCATGCAGTAGATAGGCCAAACTGCAGAATGATGATGGTCCTGAGTTAGTACTCACTTTTTTTTGTATCTAGTGATTATCGTGGGAAAAACCCAATGAAAGAAAGACAAGACAGCAACACAAAACAATAATTCTTATTTTTTTAAGATTCGGAGGTTTATTTTGCTAATAATTTGGAAGATAGCAAACATAATAACACAACATCACTTACATTAGCAACCCATTGCAATGAGGTCCAATGGCATAGCAGTTCCAATAAGGACAGCTGTAGGCCAGTGGCAAATCAATCAGGTCCAGTCCCAACTTTTTATACCCTTTCTCATCCCAAGACCATAGAGATATGGTTAGCAATCTTACACTTTCTGCTGACTTTCTGCTGAACGTAACTTTCCTCATATACCCATGTGCATTGGAACCCGCATCCATCAGCTACTTTCAATTCCCTATTTCTCACTGTTCCCATTCTTATGTTCTAAATATATTTGAAACAAGCAAGCTTTGCAAAATCATATTAAGTAAAGTACAGTTGCAAACTGCAAAATCAAGCATAGCACACACTTTGGTTCACCTGGGCCTAAACCTTGCATAGAAGAACAATAGCCAATATTTTCATCTTCCACATGATCAAATCTCACTGTGCGGAATTCCAGACAAAAATATCACCTCTGCTGTACCTGAGGTTTGAATATATAGAAAGGAATTCAAATACTACCAGTGACATATAAACCATCATCTGATTTTTTTAAAATATTTGGACATCAGGGCTTTCTAGGAGAACAGACGTCTGACTCCTGGCTGGGCCTGATGAAACACTGTGAGAGGCAGCTTTTTCATCTCTGTTTCACTAATCCACAATGGTAACCTGTCAATATTATCCTCTTACCAAGCATGTCATGCTTGCTTCAAACTGAGTAATTAAAAAAATAATAATCAATACACTGAATCTGAACTTCTGGTGTGTTCCTAACTCTCATTTCTTAACACTTTTGACAGATTTTTGTTTTGTTTCTGTGTTACAAGACATATGGCGTCATCTCAGGCAAGAATAGTAGAAGTATTTTAGTACTCTGAACTAACTTGCATTTCCAACCGTATAAAAAGAAATCCTTTTAATCCTTTTGTTGTTGTTTATCCATTTATTTTGAGATCCTAAGTATGCTTCTGTTTGGGGAACTCTCAGGAGCTGAGCTGAAGTGCTATCTGCTCATTCTTGGTTTAGCAGAAAAATAAGACCACCACATAATCTGTTCTATCTCTATTATCAATTCCTACCATGTGTGTCTCTGTTTCCAGTCATTGCCGATCACTGGTGGTGATCTCACTTCCCTCCAGGGTACTAAGTGAATCAACTTGGATAACATGGAATAAGGAAAAAATAATAATTATCTATGACCTTAGAAGAACTGTGCTGGTGCAATAGTTAGAATACAGTATTTCAGGCTTACTCTGCCCATGGCCAGGTGTTTGATCCTGACCAGCTCAGGATTGACTCAGCTTTTGCTACTGCTAAGCCTACCAGGAGATGAGATGAAGGTAACCTGTTAGAGATAAGGTAGGGAAAGAATGTGATATTTGTGCCACAATTGGATGCAAGTAGGGAAAGATAGTACATCTAGTATTTACATCCATAGAAGAAAATGTTTGTACTCAGGGTTGAACTTTGGGGTCCTCAGTGCTCTCTGCACTTGCTTGTTTGTTTGTAGAGTAGATGTTTTATTACCCAGTTAGGTAACATCATCAGTGCTAGCACTGAACATATTACCTAGTATAGTTATGAAATGTGTACAAGAAGATAACCAAGTTGAGAGAGCACTAAGGTCTTCACAGTATCAATACCACATCACTAAAGACAAATGCTATTAATATGGTGACCCAAATTTCATTACAAGGGTTTTAAGCTGGAGTAGATCCTAATTTGGATGGAATCATCTTTCCATCTTTCCGGTCCAATGAAGTAAGTCATCTTCTTGTTCTGTGCTCATCAGAAGGTAAAGTTAAGAAGAAGAAGAAGAAGAAGAAGAAGAAGAAGAAGAAGAAGAAGAAGAAGAAGAAGAAGAAGAAGAAGAAGAAGAAGAAGAAGAAGAAGAAGAAGAAGAAGAAGAAGAAGAAGAGGAGGAGGAGGAGGAGAGTAGGATAGGATAGGATAAAACAGGATGGGACCTTGGAGGTCTTCTAATCCAATCCCCTGCTCAAGCAGGAGAATTGCATTGTATTCCTATTATTAAAAAAAAAAAAAAACAGGTGATGAAATTGCAGACCAGCAAAATTAAGATTTGTCATCTGAGCCAATCACATGGCATATTCAGAGGGAGTCAAGCTATTCTCCAAAGCACCTGAGGGCAGGACAAGAAGCAACGGATGGAAACTAGTCAAGGAGAGAAGCAACCTAGAACTAAGGAGAAACTTCCTGACTGTTAGAACAATTTACCATCAGAACAGCCTGCCTCCAGAACTTGTGAATGCTCCAACACTGGAAGTTTTTAAGAAGAGACTGGACAACCATTTGCCTGAAATGGTATAGGGTTTCTTGCCTGAGCAGGGAATTGGACCAGATGACCTCCAAGGTCCCTTCCATTATCATCAAAATCATCATCATCATCATCATCATCATCATCATCATCATCATCATCATCATCATCATTATTATTATTATTATTATTATTATTATTATTATTATTATTATTATTATTATTATTATTATTATTATTATTAATAATAATAATGTACCCCAAGATCCAATATAATTACCAAAAAAAGAGGTGCTGTGGACATATTGATTAAAAAATAAAGTGTGTGACAGTCATATTTCTCTTTTATGCCAAAACTAATTGGAGAAAATTATTGAAATATAGGGAGTGTGGAAAAGGGGTTGTTATGAATGTATTAGTGACTAGGAACAAAGTTTTAAAAAACTGGGCCCAATGCTTCAACAACACTAATAAATATGACACATGTTATGTAATTAAACTTTTTTTTTCTTCATAGGGTAGTAATGCAAATGTTAGTAGGAAACTCTTTAATCGATACACCATTGTCACTGAAAAAGTGCTTCATTTTCTGTGACAAAACACCCATTTAATGTTGCTGCACAATTGACACAGAAAACATTAGTTAATCCAAATGTAATTAGCACACACATCCAGGAACTCTGATTGATTGTTTCCATGAAGATGAAGCCCTAAGGGTTGGAAGCTTGATCCTTAAGGGAAGCCAACTATTAATTAAATAACTTCTTAGCTTCCAACACAGTCTAATTATCCTCTTCTCCAGAATATTGGGGGAAGTGAGTGGTTTTGAAACTTTTCCATTAATTTGTTTCCCAAGTGAAAGGCTAAGCTTCTTTCTCAAGTTCTAACCAATGTTTATTTAAGGAACATATACTGATTTTGCCAATCCTTGTATATATATAATACAGGTTCGAATCTCAGAAGGGTATGGCTGACTGATGAGAACAATTAAGTTTGAAATGATCATATCGGTCTCCCTTTATTCTTTGTTAGCAAGCCAAAAAAATTTACACACACACACACACACACACATATATAAATTATATATATATAATTGCATGTTATTTGGAGTCTCTTTATTGTAACAAAAAATAAAATAAAATAAAAGTCAATTACATAATTGAAAACCACCTAACATAGATGTTGTATTCATTATGTCCTGCAATGCACATAACTATTAATTCAGTATTTATCTGACAAGCCTACTTAATATTATGCAACTGTTTGCCTTTTCTTAAGAATATGACATCTTACATCCTATCATTAGAAATATAATTTGCTAGCAACTACTAAATTGTGAATTAGCAGCAGCTAATTATCCATCCTCTCTCTCTCTCTCTCTCTCTCTCTCTCTCTCTCTCTCTCTCTCTCTCTCTCTCTCTCTCTCTCTCTCTCTCTGTGTGTGTGTGTGTGTGTAAAGTATTACACTTAACTTTTGCATCTGTAGGTGGCACTATCTATACTTGTATTAAAGTGCACCCAAATATTCCTGTGAAATTGTAAGCAACAATCATAAATAAGTCAGAACTAGAAAAAACTGAATGTAAATATTAGGACAAGTTCACAAATTTGTGCTCTACACATTCAAATGGAAATTTCTCAGTTTTCAAACGGACCATTTTTTTTAAAAAAAATCTGATTTTCCTCTTTCTTGATATTGTGTTTGCTTTATGGTCTTGACAGTCTGAAACATGGCTTGCCAGTAGAACTTTTCCTTTGTTTGCTCATTTCTTCTTTTATGAGCGTGTCATCACTTAGAGTGTTTTCCTGAATGTTGGCTTAAGTAAAATCATTCCTTAAAAATGCAATTAGAATTCATGTTTTTTTGGAAACTCATCGGAATCCCCAATTCTCCCTCCCCCCCTTTATTTTCTCTCTATGTGTGTGTTTTAATGTGCACATATTCATTCTAAAATGGTGGAAAAAAATAATTACACAGACTTATCTGGATCTTTCTCAAGTGAATAGGAGTGTAGTAGATCTTTGCTTCTCTTGGCTTGAAGTTCTGAAGGTCAGCAAACAAGTTAGCGGGCACTTGCTTCGTGTTTTCTGATGGATGCCTTCATCCATACATTCGGATGAACACATTCTAACTGTTTTCCTTCCTTCCTTCCTTCCTTCCTTCCTTCCTTCCTTCCTTCCTTCCTTTCTTTCTTTCTTTCTTTCTTTCTTTCTTTCTTTCTTTCTTTCTTTCTTTCTTTCTTTCTTTCTTTCTTTCTTTCTTTCTTTCTTTCCTTCTTTCTTTCTTCTTTCTTTCTTTCTTTCTTTCTTTCTTTCTTTCTTTCTTTCTTTCTTTCTTTCTTTCTTTCTTTCTCTTTATAAGGTCTTATCTTGTGGCGATGAGGATGGCGAAGGCTAATTACTTCGCTGCCCTCATCGCGTCCGCAGATAATCGCCGCAGATACTGCGGCGTCTCAGGGGGTTGGGAGTGGGAGGCACCGTTTTACGGTGGTTCTCCTCCTATCTCATGGGTCGTTCGCAGTCAGTGTTGACAGGAGGGCAGAGATCCGCCCCGAGGCCTCTCGTTTGTGGAGTTCCTCAGGGGTCGGTTCTCTCTCCCCTCCTGTTCAACATCTATATGAAGCCACTGGGTGAGAACATTTGTGGTTTCAGGGTGGGGTATCATCAGTATACTGATGATACCCAACTTTTTTTTCTCCACCCCAAACCAACCCAGTGATGCCCTCGCCGTGATGTCCCATTGCCTGGAGGCGGTCCAGATCTGGATGGGGAGAAACAGGCTTCGTCTCAATCCTGCCAAGACTGAGTGGCTGTGTATACCGGCATCTCAGGTTAACCAGACTATTCCATTTTTAACGATGGGGGGTGAGGTGTTACCTCCTTTGATAGGGCTTGCAACTTGGATTGGGCTTGCAACTTGCACCTCCTGGATTCACGGCTCAATTTTGAAGATCACATAAGAGCTGTGGCCAAAGGGGCTTTTGCCCAGGTTCGCCTGGTGCGCCAGTTGCGACCCTATCTGGACCGAGTTGCCCTACACACAGTCACCCATGCGCTCGTGACCTCCCAGTTAGACTACTGCAACGCTCTCTACATGGGGCTGCCCTTGAGGACCAATCGGAGGCTTCAGCTGGTGCAGAATTTATTTATTTATTTATTTATTTATTTATTTATTTATTTATTTATTTATTTATTTATTTTATTATATTTATATACCACCCTTTCCTGAAGGACTCAGGGCGGTTTACAGGGTGATTAAAACGAAAAATACAAAAGTTAAAAACAATTAAAAAAATTATATCAATCCCTGAACAAATAAAAACCCCAGTTAAAATTAAAATTAAAATTCTCAGCCTGGGCCAGAGAGCTCGAAGAGCCAGGTCTTCAGGTCCCGGCGGAATGAACGGAGGTCGGGGGCAGTCCTAAGCTCCACTGACAGCTGGTTCCAAAGGGCAGGCGCCCCCACTGAGAAGGCCCTCCCCCTGGGTGTTATCCGCCGGCAATCTTTTACGTGGCCGTGCGAGTTGTGATGGGGGTTTCCCAATACTCCCATGTAACATCTCTAGTCTGCGAGCTTCATTGGCTTCTGGTTGCCCTCCGGGTGAGATTCAAGGTGCTGGTGATGACCTATAAAGCCCTAAATGGCGAGGGTCTGGGATATTTGAAGGAACATCTGCTGCCGGCATAAAGTTCCCTTCGTCCTGTGCGCTCCCACAGGGAGGGCCTTCTCAGGGTGCCGCCGGTAAGAGACTGTCGGCGGATAACACCCAGGGATAGGGCCTTCTCAGTGGGTGCGCCTGCCCTTTGGAACCAGCTGCCCATGGAGCTTAGGACTGCCCCCGACCTTCATTCATTCCGCCGGGACCTGAAGACCTGGCTCTTTGAGCTTTCCGGCCCAGGCTGAGAGTTTTTAATTGGGGGTTTTATAATTTTCAGGGATCAAATTTAATTATTTTTAATTGTTTTTAACTTTTGTATTGTATTGACGTTTTTAATTACCTTGTAAACCACCCTGAGTCCTATGGGAAAAGGGCGGTATATAAATTCAATAAACTTAAACTTAAACTTAAACTTAAACTTAAACTTAAACTTAAACTTAAACTTAAACTTTCTTTCTTTCTTTCTTTCTTTCTTTCTTTCTTTCTTTCTTTCTTTCTTTCTTTCTTTCTTTCTTTCTTTCTTTCTTTCTTTCACAAGGCGAAGCTGAGGTGTTGCCCTTAGATTCTTCTCACTCAGGATTATAATTGCCTTTCTTTCTTTCTTTCTTTCTTTCTTTCTTTCTTTCTTTCTTTCTTTCTTTCTTTCTTTCTTTCTTTCGTGAGGCAAAGCTGAGGAGTTGCCCTTAGATTCTTCTCACTCAGGATTATAATTGCCTTTCTTTCTTTCTTTCTTTCTTTCTTTCTTTCTTTCTTTCTTTCTTTCTTTCTTTCTTTCTTTCTTTCTTTTTTTTTCTTCCTTCCTTCCTTCCTTCCTTCCTTCCTTCCTTCCTTCCTTCCTTCCTTCCTTCCTTCCTTCCTTCCTTTCTCTCTCTTCTTTCTTTCTTTCTTTCTTTCTTTCTTTCTTTCTTTCTTTCTTTCTTTCTTTCTTTCTTTCTTTCTTTCTTTCTTTCTTTTGTGAGGCAAAGCTGAGGAGTTGCCCTTAGATTCTTCTCACTCAGGATTATAATTGCCTTTCTTTCTTTCTTTCTTTCTTTCCTTCTTTCTTTCTTTCTTTCTTTCTTTCTTTCTTTCTTTCTTTCTTTCTTTCTTTCTTTCTTTCTTTCGTGAGGCAAAGCTGAGGAGTTGCCCTTAGATTCTTCTCACTCAGGATTATAATTGCCTCTTTCTTTCTTTCTTTCTTTCTTTCTTTCTTTCTTTCTTTCTTTCTTTCTTTCTTTCTTTCTTTCTTTCTTTCTTTCTTTTTTCTTCCTTCCTTCCTTCCTTCCTTCCTTTCTCTCTCTTCTTTCTTTCTTTCTTTCTTTCTTTCTTTCTTTCTTTCTTTCTTTCTTTCTTTCTTTCTTTCTTTCTTTCTTTCTTTTGTGAGGCAAAGCTGAGGAGTTGCCCTTAGATTCTTCTCACTCAGGATTATAATTGCCTTTCTTTCTTTCTTTCTTTCTTTCTTTCTTTCTTTCTTTCTTTCTTTCTTTCTTTCTTTCTTTCTTTTCTTCCTTCCTTCCTTCCTTCCTTCCTCCCTCCCTCCCTCCCTCCCTCCCTCCCTTCCTCCCTTCCTTTCTCTTTCTCTCTTCTTTCTTTCTTTCTTTCTTTCTTTCTTTCTTTCTTTCTTTCTTTCTTTCTTTCTTTCTTTCCTTTCTTTGTTTCCCTTACCTCTGCATAAGGGGTGGGGGGAGTTTAAAAAATGTTCTTCTGGAGACACAGACCAATATGTTTGGATGGAGATTTTCCCTTATGCTGATGTATCATTACTTCACTGTGCCCCATGAATTATCTACTGATTGAGACCTCTTCAGGAACCAAAAGCAGCAGTGAATCAGATCTTGCTCTTAATAACTTACTGGGTCTGTTCTTGCAGCATTTATTTTGTTCAGTCACAAACAATTCTTGGAGATCATTTGAACAAGTCCCTGCATTTTTCTTAGCAAGTTTTTTCAGAAGTGGTTTGCTGCTGCCTCCTTCCTAGGGCTGAGAGAATAGAATAGAATAGAATAGAATAGAATAGAATAGAATAGAATAGAATAGAATAGAATAGAATAGAATAGAATAGAATAGAATAGAATAGAATAGAATAGAATAGAATAGAATAGAATAGAATAGAAAATATACAGGAATAGAATAGAATAGAATAGAATAGAATAGAATAGAATAGAATAGAATAGAATAGAATAGAATAGAATAGAATAGAATAGAATAGAATAGAATAGAATAGAATAGAATAGAATAGAAAATATACAGGAATAGAATAGAATAGAATAGAATAGAATAGAATAGAATAGAATAGAATAGAATAGAATAGAATAGAATAGAATAGAATAGAATAGAATAGAATAGAATAGAATAGAATAGAATAGAATAGAATAGAATAGAAAATATACAGGAATAGAATAGAATAGAATAGAATAGAATAGAATAGAATAGAATAGAATAGAATAGAATAGAATAGAATAGAATAGAATAGAATAGAATAGAATAGAATAGAATAGAATAGAATAGAATAGAAAATATACAGGAATAGAATAGAATAGAATAGAATAGAATAGAATAGAATAGAATAGAATAGAATAGAATAGAATAGAATAGAATAGAATAGAATAGAATAGAATAGAATAGAATAGAATAGAATAGAATAGAAAATATACAGGAATAGAATAGAATAGAATAGAATAGAATAGAATAGAATAGAATAGAATAGAATAGAATAGAATAGAATAGAATAGAATAGAATAGAATAGAATAGAATAGAATAGAATAGAATAGAATAGAATAGAATAGAATAGAATAGAGCTGGAAGGGATCTTGGAGGTCTTCTAGTCCAGCACCCTGCTCAAGCAGGAGAACCTATATCATCTCAGATACAGTAAGTGACTGTCTATCCTCTTCTTTAAAACCTCCAGTGATGGAGCACCCACGATTTCTGGAGGCCAGCTGTTCCACTGGTTAATTGTCCTCACTGTTAGGAAGTTTCTCCTTAATTCCAGGTTGCTTCTCTCTTTGGTCAGTTTCCAACCATCGTCGGATGGCTTTGTGCTTAAGTAGAGATTAGAATCACAGTCTCAGTTTTTAGCATGATGCCTTCACCAGTACACTAAAATGGCTCTTGCAGTGAATTAATCATAAGGTATTTAAGGTTATTTCGTTATTAAGATTACACATAATTTCTAGGAGGTTATTTCCAAATTAACTTCATGAAAGCAAAACAAAAGAAGGGTTAGGATTATCCCATGGAAATATTTATATGAATTTAAACCTTTTCCTGGAGACAGTGAGGAACAGAACAAAAAAGCTGTGACATTTTGCACCTAGTAATAACATATTAATTTGTCATATGACATTGGAATGCTGTATGATGAAAACAGTCCCAAAAAGTTATCAGAGATAATTACAGTGAGGTATAACACACACACACACACACACTGTGAACCGCCCTGAGTCCCTACCAAGGAGAAGGGCGGTATATAAATCAAATAAAACTGAAACTGAAACTGAAACACACACACACACACACACACCAAAATAGAATTGTGGGCTACGATATTTTCTCTGACATATCAACCAATTTAAAATTGCCTGCTGGGAAGCATTAGTATGATAAAACTGTAGAATGTGTGTTGAACTTTTAGGCAGTTTTTGTTATGTTTTTGCTTTATTCGAAAGGAAGCTTGTATTATTCATCTCAGGGACAACTTTGCAAGTAATAAGTAATAATCCTAGTCTTGTACGCTCCAGTTTGTTGGAGTTTTGAGTTTCTGACATTACTCATTTGAAGCTTAAAGTGCTTATTTGTGCAGTACTAGGGGTTGCATGAAAACCAGCAATTCATAGTCCAACCGAATGTCATCGAAAAGGGAGAAGTGAAAACAAAAGGGAAGTGGACGCATCCGTGAAATGTTTTGCAGCTAAACTTGGGCTGGTAAGATCTCAGCTCAAACGACGTGAAAATCTGTCCCAGTACAGTGATATCCCCCTAAGGGGTAGGGGAAAAAAATCTGGACTCATTAATAGCAAAAAAAAAACCTCTACAAGTGAAACCTTCTGTTAGCTTCTATCCCCCCCCCCAAAAAAAAAATGAGTTAGGAGACTGTCCTCAGGAAAGTTACAATTTACCTACTAAGAGCTGAAGGAGGAGTGAAACAGGGGAAAAACAAACAAACAACCCTGATAGTCACTAAGATTGCTTTGGATATAGACTAAAACTTGTGATTTAAAATAATAATAATAATAATAATAATAATAATAATAATAATAATAATAATAATAATAATAATAATAATAATAATAACTTCAACACTGGAAGTTTTTAAGAAGAGACTGGCCAGCCACTTGTCTGAAATGGTATAGGGTTGCCTGCCTGAGCAGGGGGTTGGACTAGATGACCTCCAAGGTCCCTTCCAACTTTATTATTATTATTATTATTATTATTATTATTATTATTATTATTATTATTATTATTATTATTATTATTATTATTATTATTATTATTATCATTACTTTTAAAACTCCTTACACACCAAAAATGTGATTCATATTATGAAAGAGAAGATTTATTCCCTCATCAGGTTTGCAAACTAGTACCGGTATGTAAAAAGAAAAAGAGTTAAGTAGACAAGAGAGTTCTCTTATTCAAGGTCAGAATAAACTGAGGCATTCATATCTCCAGCAGAAGGATAGGTTTATCTTTTCCTTTTGCTTTTCCTTTTCCTTCTCCTCCTTCTCCTTCTCCTTTTTTTCCCCTTTTCCTTCTCTCTCTCCCTTTTCTTCTTTACACCCATATGCGATTCTTCTCCCCCACAGGAACTCTGCAAATGAGTTAAGAGAGAGTGATGGCCTAAGTCAGGGGTAGGCAACCTCGGCTCTTTTATGACTCATGGACTTCAACTCCCAGAATTGCTGAATCAGCTTACCTATGTCTCAAAGTACTGATGGTCTTGGCATACGTTTATGTCAGATAAGGTAAAGGTAAAGGTTCCCGTGCACATGTGTGCTAGTCGTTTCCGACTCTAGGGGCCGGTGCTCATCTCCGTTTCAAAGCCGAAGAGCCAGCGCTTGTCCGAGGACGTCGCCGTGATCATGTGGCCAGCATGACTAGACACAAAAGGCGCACGGAACGCTTTTACCTTCCCACCGGAGTGGTCCCTATTTTTCTACCTGCATTTTTACATGCTTTCTAACTGCTAGGTTGGCAGAAGCTGGGACAGGTAACAGGCACTCACTCTGTTACGCAGCACTCGGGATTCGACCCGCCAAACTGCCGACCTTCTGATCGACAAGCTCAGCATCTTAACCCACTGAGCCACTGCGTCCCTTTATGTCAGATACAGTTAGGAAAATATGTAGATACAGGTTTAGTTCCCATATCACATCCCACATTCCAGAGTCCGTAAGTCCAGTTTTAGTAAAGTCACGATGTCTTGGATAATTATATTAAGATGGCAAATATCACCCAACATTGATGAAGGTTTCATAGGATTCACACTTAGGACATTCACAAAACATTGCTCTACAGATTCAGACTAGAAAAATGTTCTGACATGGAGTTGAGATGATGAGAATTCGAACAATCGGTCAAATTAATAATAAAGATGTAGGTTAAGGAATGGCTTAAAATGATGGCAGTTTTATTCTAGTCTTCTGCTGCTGCTGCTCCCATTGTTTAAAACAGAAACAATATTTTCTTATGCAAAACTGGCCAATGAAATGACATGTTTCAAAATTGTTCTGGAAAGAAAATATGGATCGGGTGGTTAATATGGATCAGTGATGTCTGTGGAGATTCTCAGTCATCCAGGTCATAGTTGTCCCAAAGGTGCTTTTTCAGGAGGCAACTGGACTTTCTTGTTTTTCCTTGAAGATGTTTCACTTCTCATCCAAGAAGCTTCTTCAGCTTCTTAAATCCTTCTACTCCCCACCATCTAGTCAGAGCTGAAGGAGCTTCTTGGAGGAGAAGCGAAACATCTTCAAAGAAAAACAAGAAAGTCCAGTTGCCTCCTGAAAAAGCACCTTTGGGATGGAACAGTGATGCTCCAAGTAAACCTGTTTTCTAAAATTTCAGTCCCAAAAATCTGCTTGTCAGAAGAAAGGTCCAGGTAGAGTGCTCAAAGATCCATTTGTAGAGAGATCTTCTCACGTCAATCCCTAGTAGATTTAGATGAGGCAGATGGATTGGTTGGTAGATACTCTTCTCTGAGGGTTGCCAATAAGAAGTTCCTGTGGGTTGAGAATTGATACATTTCCCTCCTCTTGGCTAAGCAGATAAAGTGCCCCAAAAGCTGTTTGGCTTTGCAGCAATGAGGAAGTGTCTTGCAAATGAAATATAATATGACCAGCCCAACATTGTTAGAATAGAATAGAGCTGGAAGGGACCTTGGAGGTCTTCTAGTCCAGCCCTGTGCTCAAGCAGGAAAACCTGTACCATTTCAGATAAGTGACTGTCTGGTCTCTTCTTAAAAATCTCCAATGATGGAGCACCCATGATTTCTGAAGGCAGAAATGGTTAATTGTCCTCACTGTTAGGAAGTTTCTAATTCCAAGTTGCTTCTCTCTTTGATTAGTTTCCAGCCACTATTTCTTGTCTTGCCCTCTGGTGCTTTGGAGACACCCTCTTCTTTGTGGCAGCCCCTCAAACACTGGAACACTGCTATCATGTCTCCCCTATTTCTTCTTTTCTTTAGACTAGTCAAACCCAAGTCCTGCAGCTGTTCTTCATATGTGTTAGACTCCAGACCTTTGATCATCTTAGTTGCTCTTCTCTGATTTTTTTTCCAAAGTCTGAACATCTTTTTTGTAGTGTGGTGACCAAAATTGCTTGTCTGTCTGTGTAGTTCTTTCATTTAAAAAAGAAATAGAGTCAACCCATCTCTCAGTTAAAGGCTGACTTTGCCTAGCACAAGTAAAAAATAAATAAATCCAGATATAATTGTGGAATACTGGAAGGGCTATCTTTAAATAACACTAATAATATGTGGGTTGGCTTGTTAGCTACAAGTGAAAAGAAGCTCTCGGCAAGAAATTGTCATGACTTTTCATTATGAACTGATATAATTGCTGCTGATTCACAGATGCCAACAGAGGCATTTAGCACTTACTAGGGAAGTAGCTGTTAGGATTAGAAAACATCCATCAAGGTGAGTTTCCATGGCTAAGTAAGGTCTTTGTGAAAGCTTCTGTGGCTTTTCAGTTGCTATTAATGGAAAATTCAGAGCCTATACATTAATTTTGAGTTTATTCTTCTGCTGCACAGGAAATTGATAATCAGATCTCTGATGAAGGGCACCGGTCTGCCTTGTTACTTACCAACCTACGGTATTTATCATCTGCAGATATAATTATTCCTCATTCAGCAACTTCCTCATTTTGCAACTTACAATGGTGATTAGAAGTGACATTGCTACCTATCCTTGCATCCTCAAACTTTGCAGGTCTGTAAAGCAAAGGAAAAAAAAATCACTCGGTTTGTAAGCACACTCCTATTTTCACTTAGTGACCACTTTGTACAATGAGCAAGTTGCTGATCCCCATTGTGCTTGCCAAACAAGGGCTATCTGTACATTCATACAGTCATACACACGTGTTGACAAATAAACAACATCTGTCTAAAGTGGTCAAGTTTTAATTTGTCCCTGGGAAGAACATAGCAATGTTGTTGCCACTAAGGGGAAAAAAAAGAAAAGAGAGGCATTATTGGTCTCCATTGAGTGGTGGGGTAGCTTAGCAGTTAAGACACTGGGCTTGTCAGCTAGAAAGCTGGCAGCCCTGGTTTAAGGCTGTAAGCTCCACACAACGGGGTGAGTTCCCATCCTTGCCCTGCCTCTTGCTTAACCTAGCAGTTCAAAAGCATGCAAATTTGAGGGAACACCTGCTGCCAGCATCAAGCTCCCTTCGTCCAGTGCGCTCGCACAGGGAGGGTCTTCTCAGGGTGCCGCCGGTAAAAGATTGCCGGCGGATAACACCCAGGGAGAGGGCCTTTTCTGTGGGTGCGCCTACCCTCTGGAACCAGCTGCCCGTGGAGCTCAGGACTGCCCCTGACCTACGCTCATTCCGCCGGGACCTGAAGACTTGGCTCTTTGAGCTCTCTGACCCAGGCTGAGAATTTTAACTGGGGTTTTATTTTCAGGGATAATTTAATCTTTTAATTCTCTTTTAACTTTGTATTTTATATTGATGTGATTTTAAAATGCCCTGTAAACCGCCCTGAGTCCTTCGGGAAAGGGCGGTATATAAATCTAATAAAATCTAAATCTAAATCTAAATGCAAGTAAATAAATAGGTACCACTATGGTGGGAAGGTAATAGCGCTCTGTGATGTCATGCTGGTCACATGACTGGGGAATTGTCCTTAAGGCTTCAATGGCCTTGAAACGGAGATGAGCACCACCCTCTATAATTGGTAACAACTAGTGGAGTAAAATCTGCAGGGATACCTTTATTATTGGACCCATTTACTTCATGAATTCTATAAAGAGAGAAATTAGAAGGAAGAAAGTATGAGGAAGCCCATAAAAGCAACTCGAAATAGAAGATTTCATCACAAAGTTAGTCCAAAACCAGGTTCAGTGGATTTGTCTAATTTCTCTAATTATAAAAGTGTGCCATATTTTTTTCCCCAGTCTGTTACATATCATTGTATGGGAAGTTAAGTGCATTCAGATTCAAAACAAGTTTGCATTTTTTTTAAAAAAATATCTGTTCTTTTATATATATCACCAAGTGTAATAATCTGGCAGATATTCATGAAAACATTGCATTAATTAACTCCTGTTGAAATATTAATTTACATAAACTATCATGGGTCTGCTGTAAAGAAGAACAGAATGCAAAACAAAGTATGATTGTAAAAGACAGGTCAAACAAATGCAGACATTGAGAGGGAAAGGAAGAATATAGGGTTTCCTGCCTGAGTAGGGGGTTGGACTAGATGACCTCCAAGGTCCCTTCCAACTTTACTATTATGTAAATTATGTGAATATAAGTAATGAAGTTGTTTTAGAGCCAAACCTGACCTCCACCATTAGTTATGGAAAAGGTGGATTGCCAAAACAAGGTTACAAAAGCTTCTGGGAATTTTCAGTTCAGAAGAGGAGGAGGAGGAGGAGAAGAAGAAGAAGAAGAAGAAGAAGAAGAAGAAGAAGAAGAAGAAGAAGAAGAAGAAGAAGAAGAAGAAGAAGAAGAAGAAGAAGAAGAAGAAGAAGAAGAAGAAGAAGAAGAAGACGTTAGGTAACATCATCAGTGCTAGCACTGAACATACTACCTAGTAGAGTTGTGAAATGTTTACAAGAAGATAACCAAGTTGAGAGAGCACTAAGGTCTTCACAGTATCAATACCACATCACTAAAGACAAATGCTATTAATATGGTGACCCAAAAGCAGGAGGTTTACAATTTCATTACAAGGGTTTTAAGCTGGAGTAGATCCTAATTTGGATGGAATCATCTTTCCATCTTTCTGGTCCAATGAAGTAAGTCATCTTCTTGTTCTGTGCTCATCAGAAGGTAATGTTTTGAAGAAGAAGAAGAAGAAGAAGAAGAAGAAGAAGAAGAAGAAGAAGAAGAAGAAGAAGAAGAAGAAGAAGAAGAAGAAGAAGAAGAAGAAGAAGAAGAAGAAGAGGAGGAGGAGGAGGAGGAGGAGGAGGAGGAGGAGGAGGAGGAGGAGGAGGAGGAGGAGGAGGAACTATTGCTTTGTATTCCTATTGTTAAAAAAGGTGATAAAATTGCAGACCAATTTGTCATCTGAGCCAATCAAATGGCGTATTCAGACATATATTCCAATTTTAAATTGTTTATACTCGTCAAGCAGCTCTAATCACACACCACCAGTTAAGAGAACTTTATAAAGAACATCTGTCTGAGCCAATGATGAATGGGAGCAAAAAGAGGTTAAATCTTTCCGTCTTTCTAGATTATGTGTTCAACTTCTAACTTGTGCCTTTTTTTTGCCGTTTCTTCTTTGGTCCAGTGTGACCTTGGTTTCCCAAGTTTAAACATGTACATGAAACTCTAGTTTGACTTGAAGAGGATTGGAAAAATCTGAAATGATTTTTGACGCACAGCCTCCGCTCAAATGATCGGCTGAATGGTTATTTATGCAGGGATAATGCAATACAAGTTGCAGCATAATTGAGTTGAATGACTTCAAGCATGTCAGCGACTGCCTTCATTCAAAGAACAGGCTTATGCTACTGTAATGACATGGGGAAATTTAACCTGAAACATAGATAAGGAACAACTGCTTTCAATATTCAGCTTTCCCTCGGTGTCTCAACAATTCTCTGTACACTTAGTGGCTTCACTGATGTTAGTTTTCCCCTCCTCTTAATTAATTGCCTTTTTAATATTATCATCTCTCGGAAAGATCCCTTGCTATTTCTGCTTTGGAGAATCTCAGATACAGCATAAATAAATATTATAAACATAATGCATTATCTGAGCTCTCTCGTTCCGTATTCCCTCTTCTCTTATTTCTTTCTTTCTGGAGTTAAACATAAAATATTCCCTTTTTGGGGTATCTCAAGACACTTTAAGTACATGAATTTATTTTAATCTTTCAGCTATTTTAAATCATGATTTGAGGCATTCATCTTCAGGTTTTCAACATCATGTCTCAGCATGGAGCAGGAAATCATGGGAAAATAAGACCGAAACTTGACTCAGCGTGGGAGCAACTGACATAATATTGTGCTAAATGTATTTTCAAAAGGATAAGGTTCTCTAATCCATAGACAGACAGACATAGATAGATAGATAGATAGATAGATAGATAGATAGATAGATAGATAGATAGATAGATAGATAGATAAAGATAGATAGATATAGATAGATAGATAGATAGATAGATAGATAGATAGATAGATAGACAGACAGACAGACAGACAAAGATAGATAGATAGATAGATAGATAGATAGATAGATAGATAGATAGATAGATAGATATAGATAGACAGACAGACAAAGATAGATAGATAGATAGATTGACAGACAAAGATAGATAGATAGATAGATAGATAGATAGATAGATAGATAGATAGATAGATAGATAAAGATAGATAGAGATAGATAGATAGATAGATAGATAGATAGATAGAAAGACTGACAGACAGACAGACAAAGATAGATAGATAGACACAGACAAAGATAGATAGATAGATAGATAGATAGATAGATAGATAGATAGATAGATAGATAGACAGACTGACAGACAGACAAAGATAGATAGATAGATAGATAGATAGATAGATAGATAGATAGATAGATAGATAGATAGATAGATAGATAGATAGACAGACAGATAGATAGACTGACAGACAGACAAAGATAGATAGATAGATAGATAGATAGATAGATAGATAGATAGATTTAGATTTAGATGATTTCTATTTCTATTTCTATTTCTATTTCTATTTCTATTATTTCGATTTCGATTTCGATTTCGATTTCGATTTAGATACCACCTCTTTCTCATAAACAAATCAAGGTGGCAAACATACCTAATACTCTTTCTTCTTCCAGTTTTCCCCACAATAACTATCCTGTGAGGTGTGATGGGCAAAAATAGAGAGTAATTGGCTCAAAGTCACCAACCTGGCTTTCATCCCCAAAGTGGAACTAGAACTCACAGTCTCCTGGTGGCTGACTCAAGTCAACCGGTTGGTTTTCATGCCTAATGTGAGGCTAAAACCCATTGTCTCCTAGGCTACCACCTTCATCACTATACACCAAACTGCCTCTACATTAACGTGCTTCTTACAACCCAATAATAATACACAAATCTTAAATGGATTGTGAAGTAAACGTTTGTTTGATTCATATCAGAATTCCACGATAATGCTGAATTTTCTTGGAAGATTCAAATGCCTTGCACAGTTTCCTAGAAATATTTCATAAGCTGATATCCAGTGTGATGTATTTGATAGCGAAAGACTCGGTCATCCTCTATGTTTTTCATAATCTTCATAATCTTCAAAAACCAGAGCTTTTTCACTGCCATACAGAAACAGGAGCTTTCTCTTCCTCTTTGTCTTTCTGACAGGAAATATTCCAACACAATGTTTAGCTACCTGTCAAAAGTTCCTCAATTATTTTTGTTTTTCATTATTGCTTAGGCTCTGAACAGTAATTGGAGCTTAATGCAATGAAAGGTGACAAGAAGCTAGATGTATTGGTTCAGAAAGCTCTACAAGGGAATGAAGAAACATTGCACAGCATCCATACACATGTTCAATATCAACAGTTGTTAAAAGATGGCTAAAGATTTCACCTTTATAAGAATGAGAAATTGAAGAGGAAGTCAAGTAAAATATTTCAAATGAACGAAAAGGAAGAAGGAAAGAAAGAAGCAAGGGAGGGAGAGAAGGAAGGAAGAGAGGGAGGGAGGGAGGGAGGGAGGGAGGGAGAGAGGAAGGAAGGAAGGAAGGAAGGAAGGAAGGAAGGAAAAAAAGGACAAGAAGGAAGGAGAGACAGAGGAAGAGGAAGAAAGAAATGTAGAAGGGAGGGAGGGAAGGAGGGAGGGAGAAGGAAGGAAGGAAGGAAGGAAGGAAGGAAGGAAGGAAGGAAGGAAGGAAGGAAGGAAGGAAGGAAGGAAGGAATCTAACTATCCATCCTACTTAAGACCTTGTTAAAAAAACCATAATCACTGCATACATACCTCCTTACTTTTCCTGATATACATTTATAGGGTTTCCTGCCTGAGTAGTGGGTTGAACTGGAAGACCTCCAAGGTCCCTTTCATCATCATCATCATCATCATCATCATCATCATCATCATCATCATCATATAAAACTTTTATTCATAAAACATGAAACTCAGTCAACTGAACAATCAAACTGACTGGCACTAATGGTTGACACGGGTTGCTGCTAGAATCCTAGATATCAACCAGGTACCTCCTTAAAATGTAAGATGTTCCAAGTAGCACAGTTTTTTGTGCTTTGCTGGAGTTATTGCAGGAAGCTGCAATTTCCTGAAGTATTTTGCAAAGTTTTTGGACATACTGTAGTTCCCAGTGCCCCGATGATAATGGGTATCACTGTTACACATTTCATCCATATTCACACAGTTTCGATGGCCAGGTTGTGGTATTTCATAATTTTTTTCAGTTCTTTTTCTTTGACTCTGGCATCTCCTGGTACAGCGATATCAATCAACTGTACGCTTCGGTTCTCTATGACTGTGATATCAGGTGTGTTGTGCTCCAAATGGCGATCTGTCTGTATTCGGAAGTCCCACAAGTTCTTCACCCTCTCATTCCCGACAACTTTTTCCACCCTATGTTCCTATGACTGTTCGGACACAGGCAAGTTGTATTTTTTTACACAATGCCCAGTAGATTAGTTTAGCAACTCGGTCATGTCTGGCTTTGTAATCAGTTTGCACAATTTTGCTGCACTCACATATTAAATGTCAAACAGTTTCAACTTTGTCGTTGCAAAGTCGGCAATTTGGATTGTCAGTAGATTTTTGTATCTTCACTTTCATGGCATTAGTTTGTAGTGCTTGTTCTTGAGCAGCCAGTATTAAGCCTTCCGTTTCTTTCTTGATGGTTCCCATGTTAAGCCATGCCCATGTCAAGCTGTTATCACATTTTCCTTCAATGTTTTTCAAATGCTGTCCATGCAAAGCTTTAGTTTTCCATCTATTTAATCATTATATTATTATTATTATTATTATTATTATTATTATTATTATTATTATTATTATTATTATTATTATTATTATTATTATTATTATTATTTTCTTCAGGGCTACTGGTACTGTATCCTCTTTCTCCTTCTCTTCTTCCTTCCCTTCCTCCTCCTCCCTCCTTCTGGCTTATATATGGTTATACATATGGTTATAGGGTACTCTGCATCATACTATGAAATGCTTCTACAAGCCATACTTATATATATATGTTATTCTAGTTATTTCTGCTCAAGACTCTGTTCACTTGCTTGCAGTATATAAATGATTGGGTTGGTCAAAAAAAGGAGCAGGACGATTGTATCATTAACAATACTAGCCTATTTCTACTAGCCTGTTCTACAGCAATATAAGATTGCATTCATTTACAATTTGAGCTCTATTATATACTTTGAACCTCTTCTCTATTTTAGTTTATTTATTTGTTTGTTTGTTTGTTTGTTTGTTTGTTTGTTTGTTTGTTTGTTTAAAATCTAATTATCTGCTTAGGGAAAAAAAACTTTTCTCTCTCTGAAGTTTGCTTAACTTACTTTTATTTTAGCATTTTTCCTTCTTTTCCAAATTTTCATCATGGAAGTAAAGTGAAATTTGGCTTACTGGGTTTCATAAAGCAGTACAGCCTTTCATCTGTCTGTTTCCAGACATGGCTCTACATCTTGAGTTGCACTCTAAACTATATTGATAGAATAGAGTAGAATTCTTTATTGGCCAAGCGTGACTGGACACACAAGGAACTTGTTTCCGGTGCATAAGCCCTCAGTCTGCATACAAACCGCAAAGTGATAGGTCATAGATTCTAAATCATAGTTACAATCATTAATGATAAGATTATCAACAGCAAGTGGAAAATCATAAGGTACCAATAGGAGAAGGTAGTAGGAAAGATGAGAAGATGAGAAGGATAATAGCAATGCAGCCTACTACATGGGTAAATATCCATAGGCCTAAGACAGTGTGGCTGTGAGAATTAGGTGCTCAGCAGAGTGATGGCATGAGGTAAATATATATATATATATATATATATATATATATATATATATATATATATATATATATATATATATATATATATATATATATATATATATATATATATATATATATATATATATATATATATATATATATATATATATATATATATATATATATATATATATATATATATATATATATATATATATATATATATATATATATACTATCTTTGTGTCTAGTTGTTTTAGCACTCAGTGCCCTAGACCAGTGTCCTGAGGGGAGAAGCTGAAACAGTTTATATCCAGGAAGTGGAAGGGTCCAATACATTTCAATAATGGCTTGAGATCTATAAAGTTGTTGTGATTCAGGGTCAGCCTGTGGGTTCGGCAGTTGGGTCGGACGACTCAGAGGAGGGGGGTGTTGAAGAGCTTGCTGAGAATAATATTGAGGCTCCACAGAGCCCTCAGCCAGGCCCCTCCCACCTGGTCACGACGGAGACCCAGCTGTGTGAGCCTGACAGCGTGGATGAAGATGACCCACAGCTGGCCCTGTTCAAGGATGCCTGATGCAGGAGGCAGTCAATCAGGAGTAAACAGAGGAAGGCAATGAGGCACCTCGGAAGGAGGCAGAGAGAAGCCACGCCCTGAACTGTATAAAGGGGGATTGCGTGGGAGGGCTGGTTTGCTGAAGGCAACCGCTTGAAAAGCTCCTGTTTCATGGTTCGTGTTTGCTCTCTTTTCTCTGTGTTTTTATGTTAATAAATTTGGCAGGCTTAATTCCAGCCTCTTGCCTTCTTGTAAAAGGGGTTGTCCTTGCCTTTTCTGCAGGGCTGGTAGCAGGCTGGTACAGAACAAAACTGGGGGGAGGGAAATGTGTGAGTTTCGCTTTACTCCAAGAACTTCACCTTGGCAAAGTGTTTCACCCTACTCTACAGAGTATGTCCCCATTGTGCTGATTCTCCAAACCGCATTTTAATCAGCCTCTATGTAAGTAACACATTCTTCTCTTGCCACATCCATTTGAAAAAATAATTTAACTTATTCTGAAGATTCTTTTATCTGCCTCTCCCTTTCTGCCAACCCATCAATCTAAAACTGGCAATGAAATATTATTAGATTTTCTTTGGCCAGCTCTCGTGCATAAAAAAATCAGTAGTGAAGCTTCAGGGAACGGATAGAAAGGAAACACTACAACTAAAGGTGTTACATATTGGAGAGGTAACAATACCCAAGGTGTATTTTAACATATCTGGGATATTTACCAATAAAATGAGAGAAAATTAAACTTTGGGTATGCTTTTATATTTGCAGCTATGTCAACATTATGACTTGTAGCAGGAGTGGTATATTTGTGTAAATTTATATCACCTGTTTTTTTTTAATGTATCTGTTTTGCACTATTTTTAGAAGACATATTAACAGACTAAAACAAATCTAAGCTGTGAATAAATTGCTGAATTTCACTCTGAGCATGAATTCACTCAACAGAAGAATAACAAGATAATAGAGTTAGAAGGGACCTTGAAGGTCTTCTAGTCCTCCAGTTGGACAGGAAACCCTATTCCATTTCAGACAAATGGTTTTGTCCAATCTCTTCTTAAAAACTTCCAGTGTTGGAGCACCCACAACTTCTGAAGGCAAGTTGTTTCTTTGATTCATTGTTCTATCAGGAAATCTCTCCTTGGTTCTAGATTGCTTGTCTCCTTGATTAGTTTTCACCCATTGCTTCTTGTCCTGCCTTCAGGTGCATTGGAAATTAGGTGGACCCCCTCATCTTTGTGGCAACCTCTTAGATATCAAAACATTGCTATCATGTCATCACTAATCCTTCTTTTCATTAAATAGACATACGTACCCAATTGGATTGTCAGTATAGGAAGCATTGTTGCTTATAGGGCTGGTCCCTGGATATATTGATCAGAATGACCAAATGCGATTTGGAGTTTCTGTCAGGAATACCTTCTAATCAAGATGTCTTCTAGGTTTGGTGGACATTTGAAAAGATACACTTGCAAACCTATGTTATGTTTGCAAAGTCACCTATTCCAAATCACCTTTTTTGCCTTCAAATCCAGAGTATTAAACAACCTTATTAAACAGTAGGGAACAGAGTAAGCATATTTTTTTTTCAAATTACAAAAGGTTTCCTACATAAGAGTTAAAGCCACTGTCAAGGTGAAGTAGATTTTTTTTCATGATTTCATGGATACGGCTATGCAATTTTCTGAATGACAGAGTTGATATTTATCAATGCTTTCTTTCAGGTTGTTATCACTCAGTTGTTGTTGTTTTTTAAAAAAATAATTTTACTTTACTTTATTTCCAGTCTAACTGATATTTCTAGGACTTCCTGGTTAGCTTTCTTTGAAATGTCTATGGAGAGTCTCCATCAACCAGGTCATGGTTGTCCCCAAATGCCTGGGGGACTGGAGGCTAAAATATATAAGGAACAGTTGCTGGAATTGGGTATGTGTAGTTTAACGAAGAGAAGGGTGAAGGATGACATGATAACAGTGTTCCAATATCTCAGGGGCTGCCACAAAGAAGAGGGAGTCAAGCTATTGTCCAAAGCACCTGAAAGCAGGACAAGAAGCAACAGATAGAAACTAATCAAGGAGAGAAACAACCTAGAACTAAGGAGAAATTTCCTGACAGTGAGAACAATTAACCAGTAGAACCACCTGCCTCCAGAAGCTGTGAATGCTCCAACACTGGAAGTTTTTAAGAGGAGACTGGACAGCCATTTGCCTGAAATGGTATAGGGTTTCCTGCCTGAGCAGGGGGTTGGACTAGATGACCTCCAAGGTCCCTTCCAACTTACTTATAATAATAATAATAATAATAATAATAATAATAATAATAATAATAATAATAATAATAATAATAATAATAATAATAATAATTATTAATTGCTTTTTCAGGAGGCAACTGGACTTTCTGCTTCTTCATTTATTTCTTTAAGTTGTTTTGCTTCTCATCCAAGAAAGTTCTTCAGCTCTGACCGGATGGTGGGAAACGTCTTGAAAGAAAAACAAGAAAGTCCAGTTGACTCCTGAAAAAAAGCACCTTTGAGCTTTTCTTCAAACAGTAACCGGACAAACTCCTGATCAGTTTTTTTCCCCCCAACATCATTCATTGCTAATGAAGTATATTTGCATAAACTCACAATATTTGTAGGCGCATCCAATGTTCATCTTAAATTTATCTGAATTTGAAATAAATAAATAAATAAATAAATAAATAAATAAATAAATAAATAAATAAATCGTGCCGATTCTCCCTTTGATTTGCAAAATTCCTTGTTTATGTGATGGAAATTGTTATAAGGCACCTAACTTGTATTTTTTCCCCCCAGTTAGTTTTCCTTAATATGCCAAATCCATGAAAACAGACTTTCTAGAAATAATTCCGTATAAAACCACGTCACCCAACAATCTAGGCTTTACCTTATGTACATGGCACATTTTAATACTTAAAGGCATTAGAACAGATGTTAGGTGCCTGCTAAACTTGCTTTCACTTTTCTTTTATTTATATGTTAATGAGAATTTAATTACTTCATGAATACTTAAACAATCTAAGGGGGGTTGATATCATTAGCTTGAACATGACAAGAACCAAAAATGACCACATGGGAAGACAGAAATTGCTTTTGGTTTACTTGAAGACAGGAAGATGAATTCATTTCAACCCCTGCTGTGTTTTACCTGACACAGAGAACCAAAATAATAATAATAATAAAGCAACAATGACAACAACAACAAAAAAATCCCGAGTATACAATGAATTCCACTTTTATACTAATGAATGGATCAGAAGAAGATAAGTCTAGATAAATGTATTCTTTCTTTTTGAATTTTGAATTTATTTCTTTTACTAACTAAAACCATACATGCATTCTTATTTGGTCTTTTCTTTCTTAAGCAAGACCGCTTCTGTCGTGCAATTTCCTTGCGGTTTGAATCCATTCAGTGATACATAAAGGTAAAGGTAAAGGTTCCCCCGCACATGTGTGCTAGTCGTTTCCGACTCTAGGGGCCGGTGCTCATCTCCATTTCAAAGCCGAAGAGCCAGCGCTTGTCCGAGGACGTCTCCGTGGTCATGTGGCCGGCATGACTAGACGCCAAAGGCGCACGGAACGCTGTTACCTTCCCACCGTAGTGGTCCCTATTTTTCTACTTGCATTTTTACGTGCTTTCGAACTGCTAGGTTGGCAGAAGCTGGGACGAGTAACAGGCGCTCACTCTGTTACGCGGCACTCGGGATTCGACCCGCCAAACTGCCGACCTTCTGATCGACAAGCCCACTGAGCCACCGCGCCCCTTATATGTTTTGTGGATAATAAATAGCAAATAGTTTCTTAACTTATTCTGAAGATTCTTTTATCTGCCTCTCCCTTTCTGCCAACCCATCAATCTAAAACTGGCAATGAAATATTATTAGATTTTCTTTGGCCAGCTCTCGTGCATAAAAAAATCAGTAGTGAAGCTTCAGGGAACGGATAGAAAGGAAACACTACAACTAAAGGTGTTACATATTGGAGAGGTAACAATACCCAAGCTCAGCGTCCTAACCCACTGAGCCACCGCGTCCCTCTTCAGTGATACATAGTATTATTTAAATATTCTGATTTTATTTTTTTTATTTTTTTTAATCCCATTTATATCCCGCCCTTCTCCGAAGACTCAGGGCGGCTTACAATCTAAGAAGCACAAATCAATGTGCTTAGCAATAGCCTTCATTCTATGTATATGCCTGCTTATTAGGGCTTTCGCCCCACCCACCCCCCCCAGCGGCATTATTACAAAGTCAGCTTAATTGCCCCCAACAATCTGGGTCCTCATTTTACCTACCTCGGAAGGATGGAAGGCTGAGTCAACCTTGAGCCTGGTGGGACTCGAACCTGCACTAATTGCAGGCAGCTGGTGTTACTTAAGGAGGCATCAGCCCACTGCTCCACCAAGGCTTCTTTTTTTAAACCATAGCGTTAAATATGTCACCTGGTATAGGTAGCAGAAATATGTGATAACCTAATCCTCACATCATGTTTGAACTCTACTCTTGTAAAATAGCCACATTGTTGTTTTTTTTGTTTGTTTGTTTTTTAATATCAATTTTCTCCAGGCTTTGTCAGACATATTATTTGTAAACCACTGCAAAAATAAATGGGAGAAAGTTAAAATTAAGAGGAAGGAAGGAAGGAAGGAAGGAAGGAAGGAAGGAAGGAAGGAAGGAAGGAAGGAAGGAAGGAAGGAAGGAAGGAAGGAAGGAAGGAAGGAAGGAAGGAAAAAGAGAGAGAGAGCTGGATATACAGAACCTGTGTTAGAATCATTAGTATTTTTTTTCCTTGCAAAATTTCTTATATACCTTCCAAGTAAGACATTTAAAACTTATCAAGACTTTAGTAGAATTCTATTGGCAAATTTATTAGTTTTCAAATGGTATGAAGATGTTTACTTCAACCACCACCTACTTGGGCATTTTTAAAAAATGTTATACGCATTTTTATTTTTTTTTTAATTTTTATTTTTTATTTTGAAAGGAATGACCATAGAAGGAAGGATAGAACAATAGAAGTGACCTTGAACAGCATTTCATAAATCCTCAGGGCTAGAAAAGTGTTTTTATTTTAAGGGAAAGTTTTCATTTTTTGAAAACTAACTCTCGGGTCAAAACATCATAATTCTCTGTGTGTCTATGCCGTGTGTGTTTATGTGTAGGTGAGTGTGTGTATGTGTGTGTATATGTGCACACAGAGAGACATGTACTGTCCAGTTGAAAGTCAAAGCTAATAAATGATTTGCTATCATTTTTGTTTTATATTATACATTTTTCTCCCTTTCCTTTTCATTCTATATTATCTTAAGATGAACTTCTATTATTCTTTTCCTATTTCTAAGGGGGGAAAAATCCAGTGTGTGTGTTTGTGTGTGTGTGTGTGTGTGTACAGCCTTGCCTTCACTATACAGTGTATATTGGAGGCAAGGCTGTCTTTGCTTCAGCTCTTACAGTCAAAAGACTTTCAAATCCCTCACACTTAATGGAATTGGTGACTTAGGAAGTCCATCAAGGTAGTTGACAATGTTATTCCAAGACAAGGTTTATTTTCACAGCACTTTAAAACTATGTCTGTCACCTTATGGCATTTGGGTCACCAACAGTAAAAATAAAAATACTCCCCAAAGGATAAAAGTAAGTTTTTTAAACTAATACAACTCATAAAAGTTCTGGACCATCAGGGAGATTAAAAATGCACTTTTCTAAGCTGTCAAAGGGAAGAGCACAACTCACATTCTACAAGGTCACCCTACAGCTTCTTATGGACATCCCATCTAATCTGGACAGACGGACAGTGGGTTAAATGTTTTGCCGTGGATCAACTGCCCTGTTTTGGTAACGTCATTGATAATTATCTCCACCTCATTCAGTGTTAAGGTTTGTAGGGTCCCTACTTAAATCTTCTCCTCTCTTCTTCTTTTGTTTGTCACAGAGGATTCTTTTGACCTGAAGGAAGGGAAGGGAAGGGATCTGATAGAACACGGTGACCTCTTTTTATTTTTCTTTTAATGGAAGGCATTATTCAAACATGCAGTACAGATATACATTTTCCCCAACCTCAATCATATATAAACCTGCTGAAAAGTATTACACACTCTCTCTCTCTCTCTTTCTCTCTCTCTCTCTCTCTCTCTGAAATATGGTCAATATATTTTATTCTAAAGATAGCCTGAATGTAACTTTTCTTGAAACACCATTGAACAACAGAATATATTGCCTTTGAAACAATCAGTGAAAATGACACCTGATAAAATGACACCTGATATATCTTTACCACCTATATTCCTTCCAAAGCTAATATACTCCATGAAGTCACCTAAGTGCACTGTCCCAAGAGTTCAATTCCCACTACAGTATTTGAACTGCACAGGAAGCACATACCATTCAAGAGACACTTCATTTATCCTAGTGACCCACATTTCTGTAAAGAGTTAAAAGCAAAGCAACATCTGTCTGTCTGTCTGTCTGTCTGTCTGTCTGTCTGTCTGTCTATCTATCTATCTATCTATCTATCTATCTATCTATCTATCTATCTATCTATCATCTATCTGTCTGTCTATCATCTATCTATCTTTCTATCTATATCTATCTATCTATCTATCTATCTATCTATCTATCTATCTATCTATCTCATCTATCGTATCTACCTATCTCCCTATTTACCTATCTACCTCTCTCTCTCTCTCATCTATCTATCTATCTATCTATCTATCTATCTATCTATCTATCTATCTATCTATCTATCTATCATCTATCTGTCTGCCTGTCTATCTATCTATCTATCTATCTATCTATCTATCTATCTATCTATCTATCTATCTATCATCTATCTGTCTGTCTATCATCTATCTATCTATCTATCTATCTATCTATCTATCTATCTATTCCAAAATAAGAATAGAAGATTAAAAAAAAATGTCCCTCCCTCCCAAAAATATAAGATTAAATAAGACATATTGTCTTACCACCTCTATCTATCCTAATAAAAATCAGTAAATTATGACCTAGCTATTATCTTTAATATAATGTTGTAATTGAGGGTGACTACATAGAAATCTGAAACTGCTTCAAAATTAAAGAAAATATCACCCTGCAAACAAAGTACATATTTATGAAAACTTCACACTTTAAGCAGTTTTGAATACCACATCTTATCTTTCTTCATGAAAGAAAATGGACTTTCTCCAGCCAATAAATGTCACAAGATTCCTTTCAGATCACAGTCTAGAGACATTTTTTTTCCAAGTGCTAGATGAAGTTTCCTAGGAGATTTATGGGGGAAAGAAATTCAAAATGTATTCAATAATAGCTGGCAGAATTATACTGGGGAAGTGGAAATGGCATCACAATATGGAAAACAACCATTGGGGATAAATTCTTGAGTTAAGAATTTATCAGGTGTCATTTTCACTGATTGCTTCAATGGCAATATATTAGAAATCATATATTGCCATTAAATTGGCAGTCTCTCTTAAGTCTGACTGCAGCTATCATTCAGCTTATCATTTCTCATGTGTCTTAGGGAAGTATTCTGAGTGCTTCATAATAGTTTTAAAAGTACTGTGGGGACATCTATATAATTTTACAATAGCCCATCTCTTTCCCCCCCCCCGGGGGGGAAAGAGGATATTTTTATTTTGCTTTTCTTTGTCTTGGGTTGGGAAGATATATCATACTGATGAACGTATCTCTTAGCTTCTTTTAGGATTTGGCAAAGGCAGCATACCATCATTATCATAAACATATTTTTAACTATCATCTAAATGCTTCAGCCAAGTACAGCATACTATGTAAAATGAATTCTAACACGGTTTGTGCTAACCTCATAAAGAAATAAATGGATCAATTAAAATGATCAATTAAAACAGTCTCTCGACAGCACGAACAAGATTAATCTGAAGAGTAAAATTGCAGCTCCAGTAGAGAATTGAAATTAATGCCAGTGCTGAAGCCATCTGGAAGAAAGCAAGACAGTCCTGTAAGGTTGCCAAGAAGATGGCATGGATGTGGGTGGGAGTGGGGGTGGGAAATCATGATGCTGCCCTCCTAAAAAAGCCTGAAAGGAAAGCTGGCTTTTGGTTGTGTGAATTGCACACAGGTAGACAGCCTACTTCAGTTTAGCTAATGACTGGGCAGAGAAGAGCAACAAAGATGATTAATGGGCTGGATGCTAAAACATGTGAAGAATGGTTGCAGGAATTGGGTATGTCTAGTTTAATGAAAAGAAGGATGTGGGCTGACATGACACCTGTGTTCCAATATGGGAGGAGCTGCCACGAAGAGGACAGGAGTCAATCTATTCTCCAAAGCACCTGAAGTTGGACGTCAAGCAATAGATGGAAGCTAATCAAGGGAAGAACCAATCTAGAACTAAGGAGAAATTTCTTGACAGCTAGAACAATTAATCAGTGGAACGACTTGCCTCCAGAAGTTGTGGGTGCCCCAACACTGGATGTTTTTAAGAAGAGATTGGACAACCATTTGTCTGAAATGGTATAGAGTTTCCTGCATGAGCAGGGGCCTGGGCTAGAAGACCTCCAAGGTCCCTTCTAACTCTTTATTCTGTTGTTCTGTTACTAGCAATGGACACGAAGCCTTTTTTGCCCAAGTGTACTCTTGACAAACCATTATTTAAAAAGAGGAACATGGAAGGAAAAGGAACATCATAAAATTTTTGACACTCTCAAAGAAATATTCTGCATCTTAAGTTCTATATAAGATGAGCCCCTTCATTACATCTAGAGATCCATGCATTTTTCAACAGATATCCCAAATCTAAATAAGACCCACCAGCATTCTTTACAGTAAAGTAGTCACTGTATGTCATGTTGGATTAAATGACAGGCTTCAATAGGTTAAAAAATGGAATACTGCAGCCAATTTTGGTCAACACATCACAAAAAAGATGTTGAGAGTTTGGAAAAAAAAATCAGAGAAGAGCAACTAAGATGATCCAAGGCCTGGAGATTAAAACATATGAAGAACGGCTGCGGAACTTGGGTTTGGCTAGTCTAAAGAAAAGAAGAAGTAGGGGAGACATGATAGCAATATTCTAGTATTTGATGGGCTGCCACAGAGAAGATTACAAAAGATCACATTATTCTCCAGAGCACCAGCGGGAAGGACAATAAACAATGGATGGAAACTGATCAAAGAGAGAAGCAACCTGGAATTAAGGAGAAACTTCCTGACAGTGAGGACAATTAACCAATGGAACAGTTTGCCTCCAGAAATTGTGGGCACTCCATCACTGGAGATTTTTAAGAAGTGACTAGACAGTCACTTGTCTAAAATGGTATAGGTTCTCCTGTTTAAGCAGGGGGCTGGACTAGAAGACCTCTGAGGTCCCTTCCTATTCTATTCTATTCTATTCTATTCTATTCTATTCTATTCTATTCTATTCTATTCTATTCTATTCTATTCTATTCTATTCTATTCTATTCTATTCTATTCTATTCTATTCTATTCTATTCTATTCTATTCTATGAAACTGAGAGATTTAGTTTGACCATTTCAAACTAAATGGGTTACAACAATGTCCATTTATTCTAGTTCAAAATGTCTTTATAAATGAGTTTCACTTTTCATCCTGATGCTGCAGATGTGGTAAATCTATGACATCATCAACAGTTCTCTCCGAGCTAAGAAACAAGGAGGTATTCAATATTCCACGGGTGTCAAACTCACTGCATCACATGGCGTGTCGCAATGTATGGAGGTCATGTTGTCCAACCCCCTGCTCAGCCAGGAAACCCTGTACCATTTCAGGCAAATGGCTGTCCAGTCTTCTCTTAAAAACTTCCAGTGTTGGAGAATTCACCACTTCTGGAGGCAGGTTGTTCCACTCGTTAATTGTTCTAACTGTCAGGAAGTTTCTCCTTAGTTCTAGGTTGCTTCTCTCCTTGACTAGTTTCCATCCATTGCTTCTTGTCCTGCTTTCAGGTGCTTTGGAGAATAGCTTGACTCCCTCTTCTTTGTGGCAGCCCTCTTTTGTGCTGTCTAAGTGAACTAAACTGGTGAGGACCACTTGTTGTTGTGACTCCCTGCAACCGAACAGCTGCTACAATTAAATAACTGGATTTGATTAGGTCTGTTAAGTTGTACCAGCACAATTGATTCTCTAATTCCAATAGAAGACACAGACAGAATCACAGTTTCCACTGGCAATCAAGCCACATCTTAATATTCTAGATCAAGCCACATCCCCAAAAAATGGTGTGAGATTCCTGGAAGTTTGACATTTAGACGAATCAGCCGTCAATAAACACATAGAGACAAATTCCATTTATGTGCCATTGGAAGAGTACAACCCAAAACCCAGCAATGAAACAAATAGCATAGTATATATTCAGCCAACACTCAGAATAAGCAGGAAATAGCAGCAAATAATCAGTGAGAGATGAAGCAATGATCTAATCCAGGGCTTTTCAACCTTTTCACCCATTGTACCACTTTTAGGATATGGCAACATCCAAGTAACACCAGTCGCCTAGCAAGGTGTCAAAAACTTGATGACAAAAAAAGGAAAAAAAGTAGTAGTCCTCGACTTACAACAGTTCTCTTAGTGACTGTTCAAAATTACAATGGCACTGAAAAAATTGCCCCCCCCAAGCCACAGCTGAGCAAGACACCTGCCTGCCCACCCGGCAGTGCTCTTCCCTCTGTCCGAGGTTTTCACTGTTGTGAGCATTTCAGTTGAGGATTGGCAGTGGGGGTGGAGTGGGGGGAGTGTTTGGTTTTTATTCCCCCCCCATCTGCTGGGTGGTTGCAGCAGGTTTTGGTCACTTCACATGATCCTGGGACACTGTGACCTTCATAAATATGAATCAGTTGCCAAGCATCTGAATGTAAATCACAAGACCCTGGAGATGCTGCAACATTCCAGCTGATTGGCGCTTCTTCTGGGCTCAGCAGAAGCACCAGGATCAGTGCCAAACTCCAGCTGGAGCCTGGTGCTGATCCTGGCGCTTTTGCTAAGCCCTGACAACCCTGCAGCTCCAGCCATCTCTCGCTCAGGCTTGTGTGGTGCTGCCACTGGTTCAGCTCATTCTCCTTCCCTGCTACCACTTTTCTAGGATGGCCGCATACCACCTGCCATGTGCCAATGTACCACAGGTGGTACCCATACCACTGGTTGAAAAGGCCTGATCTAAGCAATACAATTAAGGAGATATCAAAGCCTGGCAGGGTGTGTTTCTATATATAAATGGCCATTAAATCCCTCTTTTTAGTACTGCTGTAACCTAGCTTGACAATGAAACATCTTCAAGAAAACAGCCAAGCTCAGAAAGAATCAAGAATACAATTGATTTGCAGGACTATGTAAGAATTAAACAATATCAGGATATAATTGCAACATTTCCTTTCCTATATTATCTCTGGCTTGTTGACAAGAAGGATATCAATAAACCAAAAGGCATTTATGATTGGATCTTTACTGAATGTGCCATTGATGTGCTGTATACGGGGTTAAAAGAATCATTTCATTGTTGGAAAACAGACTTTAATTAAATTATTCATAATGTATGTGTTTCAGTGTAACTAACTGAACATCAGCAATTGCCATCTAATGGGATCTTATATGTGAACAGAGGGGGAAAGGAATCCTAAAAGGTTAAGAAGAACAGATTTCCAACTGATTGTATTCGTTTGGTTTGGAGATGAAAAAAAAACCCAAAAAAACTCAGTATATTATATGAAACAATGTTGAATTGTGCTGGAAGCAGCTATTTGTTGGAAAGCAACGGGAGTGAATCAATGGAAATAAGTTCAGTAAAATCCTGACTGCATATTAAGATAGAAGTGGGGATTGTATCATTGTTAATCCTTGTTCAAGCAAAAGTTGAAATAAATATACTTCCTGCAGAAGAAAAAAGATTCTTCCTTGCAAAATGTGGGCAATTTGAGCAAAGATAAGTACCAATGGTACTAAATCCCCCAAAAAACTGGAGCATCATTTGAGCATCATTGGCATTGACAAAATCACCAGCAGTCAATTGCAAAAGGAAGGTTTACCTGGAACAGTTTATATCTTGTGGCAACACCTTTAACAACATCAAACAGCAATATCTGCTTATCAAGGACTCCATAGATCAGGGGTGCCAAACTGCCAGCCCACAGGAAATATGCGTCATGCTGAAACCATGCCCACCCCATTGCCAGCAATGGAAAAAAGTCACAATATGTCGCGATGCATCACGTGACATTGCGAGTTTGACAGCCTTGCCATAGATGGACAAAAATGCCAAATCCAGGTGGCTGACTGTATAGTTGCTTCCTCTCAATATAGCAATATATTTGCTTATATTATATTGCAATATCGTTGCTTCCTCTCAAAGTGTACACATACGTAACACATTTAAAGCATACTATATACAACATATGTATAGATCTACATCCTATGGTGTTGGAGAAGACTCCTGCGAGTCCCTTGGACTGCAAGGCGATCAAACCGGTCAGTCCTAGAGGAGATCAACCCTGACTGCTCTTTAGAAGGCCAGATCCTGAAGTTGAAACTCAAATACTTTGGCCACCTAATGAGAAGGAAGGACTCACTGGACAAGAGCCTAATGCTGGGAAAGATCAAGGGCAATAGAAGAAGGGGACGACAGAGAATGAGGTGGCTGGATGGAGTCACTGAAGCAGTAGGCGTGAGCTTAAATGGACTCCAGAAGATGGTGGAGGACAGGAATGCCTGGAGGAACGTTGTCCATAGGGTCACGATGGGTCGGACCTGACTTCGTAGCTAACAACAACAACAACAACAACCTTACATATAAGTAATATATAAATATTATTTACTGTCCATCTTGAATATATAATGGAAGGAGGAAGGTTGAGAGTTCACAAGGTTAACACTGTATGGAATGAAACTATGGCTGAATCTGGATGTTCTGCTACAGATACCACAAAGCCCCCTCATCCCAGAAGGGAACAAGGAAAACAGGTCGGGAAGAGGATGAGTAGTGTCCCAGATAATCTTACAGACCCTGCTCAAGCAACGCTTATGTGCCACGTCCTGGATGGAAGGGAGGGAACTGCCAGTAATCTTTTCTGCCATCCTCACCACTCTCTGCACCGCCTTCCTGTCAGAAGCAGGGATGCTTCCAAACCAGACCGTGATGCTGTATGACAGGTTGCTCTCGATCGTCCCTCTGTAGAAAGTGGTCAGGACAGGGGAAGGGAGATGAGCTTTTCTCATGTGACGCAGAAAATACAGGTGCTGCTGTGCCCGCTTCACCAGGGTCTCACTGTTGAGCGACCAAGCCAGCCTACTTGTTAACTGCAGAGATGAGGGTTTGGTGTCTTTTATAGTTTGGCAATTGGTACTTCCTGAGCTAGTTGACAGTTATGCTTCCCTGTTCATAAATTTGCTAGACTCTAGCGAGTAACTCTGGGGGAGGCAAAGCCAAAATTACTCTGATTGGACTCCTGTGGTTTATTGATAGTGTTTACACTTAGCAGAACATAACTGTGGTCCAGAACCATTAAGAGTATGTATGTATTAAGAGAAGAAGAGAGATTTATCGAGAAAGCAACATGCTGTGGTAAGAAGCTTGCATCTCTGAACTTTTGTCTCCTCACCATGGGGAAAAAGAAGAAAGTATTTTATGCTTTCTGTGGAATTAGAATGAGCGAGAAAAATCAGTCTTCTGATCAGAGAGAAGATAAAGAGACAGGGAAAACAATAAAAGGAAATCTCTTCCTTGTTATCTCTACTCCTAATATCCCTTGAGTGTGCAAACGCTTAAGAAGACTAGGGCATCTTTCAAACTTTTCTTTGGCAAGCCATCTGGCTGACTGTCTCCAGTGGATGATTTTTGGTCACCTTTGAGGTTCATGCAAAATTGTTTCTTTATAATATTTTGTTGGGTTGTACTGTATAATTTCTACTTAACATTATTTTTAATATTGTCCTCTGACCTCTCCTTTTTTTCAGGTATGTGAAGAGAGTTACAATTAATCAGGTTTCATTACTGTCGTCACAAACTAGAGCCATCACCTGGAATGGAAGATTAGGCTTCCAAACAACGGTGTGTGAGGATGAGATTGCACTTTCAAAATTGGTTGCAGAGGGCTTTCATTTTCCTAAAACATCTAACTTTTTTTTTGTTCATCTCTCTATCAGTTGTGAACTAGGCTACTTTCTGTCTGAATCTTGATAATGCCATGAATTGAATGAATCTGTTCAGGCTGTTTAAAATTCACCTTCTGCCTACTTTTTGATAGGAGAATAATTTGGGGTGAATAATGTAGATAAAATGATGGAAATCCCTAAATTATTTTTCAAGAGTTTATTACATGGTGTGTTTTGAATTCAACATTAAGATTGTGCTGCATTAATTTATAATGATCCTGCAAAAGTCTCTGCTATGAATCTTTCCTAAAATAAAATATCCACTAAACTTCATTACTAAAGCTGCCTTTCAATTTTAATGAGAAACCTTGTAATTCATGAGTTTGTTGCATTGTATCAAAAGTTTCCATGTAAGTTGGAAGGCCCAACCAACTTTCCATATTTTCTTTTAAGGACTAGCTTGCTTTCTTTGTTTTTAGGGAACTTGAATTCTTAGCCTTTTCTTGATCCATTAAGGTCATATTCTCATTGTATGGGAAGGCTAATAAAATTCATTTTGGGAAATAACGGAATAACAGAGTTGAAAGGGACCTTGGAGGTCATCTGCTCCAACCCACTGCTGAAGCAGGAGACCCTATACCATGTCTGAGAAGTGGCTGTCCAGTCTTTTCTTGATGGGGCACCCACAACTTCTGGAGGCAAGCTGTTCCATTGGTTCCAAGTTTTAACTGTCTGAAATTTGTCCTTATTTCTTCTAGGTTGAATCTTTCCTTGGACATTTTCCATTCATTGTTTCCTGTCTGGCCTTCAGTTGCTTTGGAAAATAGGTCGATTGCCTCTTCTCTGTGACAGCTCCTCAAATATTGGAATAGTTCTATCGTCTCACCCCTGATCCTTCTCATTGCTAGATGACCACATTCCTGGATTAGCCATACCTAGTTCCTGCGTAATGTTTTAGCCTCCAGACCCTTAATCATCTTTGTTGCTCTTCTCTGCACTTTTTCTAAGGTTTATACATCATTTTTATAATGTGGTGACCAAAAGGATCAGATCAAGTGTGGCCTTATTAAGGCTTTATAGTGTGGTACTAGGTACCTCACTTGATCTGGATTTTATCCCTCTGTTATTGCAACCTAGGATTGCATTTTTGTGTGTGTTGTTGTTGTTTGGCTGCTGCAGCATACTGCTGGCTCATATTTAAGTGATTGTCCACTAGAACTTTAAGATCCCTCTCACAGTTCCTGCTATTCAGACAGGTTTCACCTAATCTGTATCTGTACATTTGTTTTTTTCTTCCCTAAGTGTAACACCTTACTTTTCTCCACATTGAATTTCATTGTGGTGGTTAGGAAAATCTATATAAATCTATATAAATTTATGGGGAAAAGATAAAGATTACGTGTTGGTTTGTTGTTGTACACCTTGTACACCTAACCACCTTATCAGTAGGACTGGAATCTAGAATTTGGAATCAAATTTGGAATCACTATGGAAGGAAGGAAGGAAGGAAGGAAGGAAGGAAGGAAGGAAGGAAGGAAGGAAGGAAGGAAGGAAGGAAGGAAGGAAGGAAGGAAGGAAGGAAGGAATAGGACTGCCCATGACATTCTCTCATTCCGCCGGGACCTGAAGACCTGGCTCTTTGAGCTCTCTGGCCTGGTCTGAGCATATTAATTGAGATTTTAACTGTTTTTTAACTGGGGTTTTATAGCAAGGTTTATATAATTCTTTTTAATCGATTTTAATTTTTGTAATTGTTGTATCTGTTTTTAAGAGCCTTGTGAACCGCCCTGAGTCCTACAGGAGAAGGGCGGTATATAAATTGAATAAAAAAATTAAATAAATAAATAAATATTAATGGTGGTTTATCTATCTGATTCTTTTCTAATTTATTGTCAATGCTGTTACAATTTTAAGACTTGACGTGTTAAGGTTTCTTTAATTATTTATACTGCTTTTATGAAACCGTAAGCCACCCCGAATCACTCAGTAGTGAGATGGGCTGCATACAAATTTAATAAATAAATAAAAATACTTTAATAATGAGAACAGCACTCCCTTCTGATAACCAACTGGGAAAAATTTAGCAAAAATAAGGATGGAAATTGTTTCCCAAAAGTGTCTCCGTAATTGAACATT
>NC_138206.1:115111915-115124415 GCF_964194415.1 Vipera berus | reverse complement strand
AGAATATGTTTTGGTGAACAACCTGGACCCCTCTGCCTTGTGGCAGGCCCTCAGATACTGGAACAATAATCAAGATAATTCGTTTGTCTAAAGATAACATAAATTTGCCATCTCATGTATAAGCTTTGCCCACAAATGGTTGCTAACAGTTCTTAGCCATTTTGTATTGTTCATTTTACAGATTGTATTTTTATTGCTCCCTGCCCAAAATAAAATTTTGTCTGCCTGTCTATCTATCTGCATAAGTAAATTAATTCTGCTGCTTCTTAGAAATAGTCCGTTTCTTCCAGCTTTGTTTCTCAATTCAAGTTTCATCTAATATAAAAATGTATTTTTATCTTGTTGTTGTTATTTTGGTTCAGCTCCCCTGCTTGAGCTCCTGAAGTAGTCCTACAGCTGAAATATATGGATCTGATAAAGGATCATATAAAAGCAAATATGTGGTGTTTTTTTCTCTTATCCTGAACAAGATGGGGCTGAGCTGTAATCCAGCCTGAAAATACTTGCAGAATGTATCATTTCTGAAGATACTCTATTTTTAGCTATGTACAGTACAGTAGCTTGCACCTGTTCAACAGCAGATGATGGCCTGCAGAGATATGAGGAACTGGAACATCTCATGATCTTTTAATATCCATGTCTAGCTGTCTGTAAATTCAGCCCGGCTGGAAAGCTGGAATGCACTTTAAGTTTCTGTCAACTGAAGGAAAACCAGTAAATTCTTCTTATCAGTGGCCAAATTATTGGCGTATTAATAGATTTTGCTCTCTGTTTCTCATGGATAGAATATTAAAAATAATAATAATAAAAAAAAAAACTTTTTAAAGATGTCACTTTTTCAGGAGTTGACTCATAATGCAACCTTAAAACAACCAATTTCTCAAGGTTTGTGTAGAAGAGTGAAAAGTAGAGCTGCAAAATAGAGATTTATAAGTAAATCTCCATGGCTGCAGTTGTGTGAAGTTCAAAGCAAGCCTTCAGATTATTTCTGAAGCCTGGACAGTCCACTCATACACATTGCACAAATCCCATTTGATTTCAGTGATATTTGTGGCAAAAGCTTTACTACTGTCCTGAAAAATAACACCTTATACTTTTGAGTAAATGCTAGAGATTGCAAGCAGTTGCACTTGGACAACAAAGCTTTTGTCAGGTGCAAAAGATCAGGTGCCACATGTGAAGGTCCAATTAAACTGATTTATTGCTAAAACACCTCTGCACAGGAACCTTCTCAACTAATAGTTTGCACCTGCTTGGAGTGAGATAAGGTCAACAGAATTCAAGACGGTTGGATTCAGTCCACTTGTGACTACATAGGGATTCTATGCTGATACCTCTTTTAATTCTGCCACTCCTTCCACAGCATTGTGTGAAAGACAAAATGCACTCGTGTTGAATAAGGAGCTACTTGCTCTCCTGTTCAGAATACAGAGAAGTTTTTGTTTTGCACATAAATGTACATGGGATACACAAATGAATCATACATTTTTGTGTGTGAATATAACCAGAGAAAGTGCTTGCTCCAATCATCAAAGCAAACATTGAGCTAGGCGTACTAACCAGCCAGAGCTAGGGAAGAACATGGTACAGGAAATTTTTTAAGGCAAGCCTAGGCAGAATATTGGCTGGCACTGTATTTCGCAGAAGAATGTGTGGCGATACTGGAAGATTTCAGAATAAAAATTATGCATATACATTGATTGTACCTGGGGATTGAAGCTTGGCTATAGAAAGGCAGAAAGATGGCTCATCAGGTATGAACAAACAATGAATAGCTGTTAGGCAGAAATGTGGATATGTAGGTCCTGGAAAGGTTGACAAAGCAAAGAAGCGTGTGTGCAGCACGACCTTCCAAACAGACTGTCTTTCTACTTTGGTGATAAGGAAAATGGGATTGCTATGGATGATTTCTCTCTCTTTTTTCATTTCTAAGGAAATAGACTGCTTATCAAGTATCTCAACTAAAATATTTATGCATAAGATGAAGGTGGACTTTATGTGATATGGAATACAAGATCTATGACCTTTAAACACCTCCTCCCTTTCACAGGAAGTGATTTACAGAGGTTTATGAAGATGTAGGATATTTTTTTTATCACATTGCCTTATCACAAGCATATCCTCAAAGTAACGATAACATAGAATCAGGAGCAAAGACAGCTTAGAATATCTGGGGAAGGAGGCCAAAATAGAAACAAATTAATATCTTGCACCACTTGTTTACTTTCTTCTGTAACCTCTAGCCTTGTATGGGCATTCAGAAGACTAAAATAGACCTAGTGAACTTACGAGAATCAGAGTCTTCAAGGGCATACTCAAGTCAACTGAGTACTTGCCTCCAGAAGTTGTGCACATGGGCAGCCAACAACTGCTGAGATGTGTCTCAAAGTAATCAGAAGAAAATGAAATGAGGTCATTGATGCAAAGATAATAATCAACTGAACACTGAATGCTGAGCAGAAGCAGACAAGGTAGCAGTCTTATAGCATGCTAAATGAAAGATATGTCATGAGATAAGCTATAAGATACCACAGGGAGAGACTTAGAAAGCCATGAAGAATGCAGAAGAGTAGGAGGATCCCAGCTGTCAAAGGAAGCCAGCAGACCATTGGTATTCATGAACCTAATGAAACCAAAGGGGGCATTTTCTTTTAACAAACTGCAACCCATCAAGGGTATGTTAAGACAATTGTGTATTTTCATTTAGAAGAAAAGGTGCAGCTGTAGGAAAAGAGGAAATAAATCACACTACTCTCCTTGTATTGTATTTCATAGGAGAAACCATTCACTAGACTGCAGTAATATCCAGAGGCTCCAAATAGAGAGGAGAAGGGTTACAGACACAGTGGAACAGAAGTTCCCTTCAGAAATTGTGGGTGCTCCATCACTGGAGGTTTTTAAGAAGAGACTGGACAATCACTTATCTGAAATTGTATAGGTTCTCCTGCTTGAGCAGAGGGCTGGAGTAGAAGACCTCCAAGATCCCTTCCAGATTCTATTCTATTCTATTCTATTCTATTCTATTCTATTCTATTCTATTCTATTCTATTCTATTCTATTCTATTCTATTCTATTCTATTCTATTCTATTCTATTCTATTCTATTCTATTCTATTCTATTCTATTCTATTCTATTCTATTCTATTCTATTCTATTCTATTCTATTGATAGACTGTAATGGTTTTCTTAGAAATCTACTTCTAAATAAAACCTGACTTTCATTTGCAGATCTGTGGATGTATAACACAAACTATGTTTAATCAGCAAAGCTCTTGCTTACTTGGGCCATATGACAGATAAGAATAGTGCATTTTTGCTTCCATTCAAACTCCACTTTGGGGCATCCTCAGATTTTCTATCTTTCCCAATTTTAAGCACATCCAAAGGCTGGATGTCATGGAACTCATCCATTGAAGCTTCTTTAGCAGCCACCACATCACAAGAAGAAAGAAATACGAAGCACCTTGAGAAACAGAATTAGGACAGTGGATGCTAGATGTTCTTAGAACAGAACAGAACAGAGCTGGAAGGGACCTTGGAGGTCTTCTAGTCCAGCCCCCTGCTCATGCAGGAGAACCTGTACCATTTCAGACAAGTGGCTGTCTAGTCTTTTCTTAAAAATCTCCAGTGATGGAGCACTCATGAATTCTGGAGGCAAACTGTTCCACTGGTCAATTGTCCTTACTGTCAGAAAGTTTCTCCTTAATTCCAGGTCGCTTCTCTGTTTGATCAGTTTCCAACCATTGTTTCTCGTCCTGCCCTCCGGTGCTTTGGAGAATAGTTTGACACCCTCTTCTTTGTGGTAGCCCCTCAGATACTGGAATGCTGCTATCATGTCACCCCTGTTTCTTCTTTTCTTTAGACTAGCCAAACCTAAGTCCTGCAGCTGTTCTCCATATGCTTTAGTTTCCAGGCCTTTGATCATCTTAGTTGCTCTTCTCTGAACTTTTTCCAAGGTCTCAACATCTTTTTTTGTAGTGTGGTGACCAAAATCGGTTGCAGTATTCCAGGTCTGGTCTTACTAGGGTTTTATAAAGCGGTACTAATACTTCACATGATCTTGATTCTTTGCCTCTGTTTATACAACCCAGGATTGTATTAGCTTTTTTGGCTGCTGCTGCACACGGCTGGCTCATAGTCAAGTGATCATCCACTAGGACTCCAAGGTCCCTTTCACAGTTGCTGTTTTTGAGCCAGGTCTCGCCTAATCTGAACATAATAATAATAATAATAATAATAATCATAATAATAATAATAATAATAATAATAATAATGATGATGATGATGATGATGATGAAGAAGAAGAAGAAGAAGAAGAAGAAGAAGAAGAAGAAGAAGAAGAAGAAGAAGAAGAAGAAGAAGAAGAAGAAGAAGAAGAAGAAGAAGAAGTTGGAAGGGACCTTGGAGGTCATCTAGTTCAACCCCCTGCTCATGCAGGAAACCCTATACCATTTCAGACAAATGGCTGGCCAGTCTCTTCTTAAAAACTTCCCGTGTTGGAGCATTCACCACTTCTGGAGGCAGGTTGTTCCACTGGTTAGTTGTTCTAACTGTCAGGAAGTTTCTCCTTAGTTCTAGGTTGCTTCTCTCCTTGATTAGTTTCCATCCATTGCTTCTTGTCCTGCCTTCAGGTGCTTTGGAGAAGAGCTTGACTCCCTCTTCTTTGGGGCGGCCCCTGAGATATTGGAACACTGCTATCATGTCACCCCTCACCCTACTTTGATTTAATTTTTGATTTTTCCTGCCTAAATGTAAAACTTTGCTTTTCTCCCTGTTAAAACTCATTTCGTTGGATAGGGCCCATTGTTCAAGTTTGTCAAGATCTTGAACTTGTACAATCCAACCATTTTGGGGTCCAAGTCATTTCTGGTATCATATAAACAAAGTAGAGAGTTTGCCTCCGAGCTGAAGGACTAGAAAATGCAACATTGCCACATCTCTGAAAGATAATAATTTTGTCCTGGACATTTTCCCCACCACAAATGCAGCAAAACAACCTGCAATGAATTAATCAAGAGACTTCCTGAAGGCTTATTTTATTTTGCAGTTCAGCTTTGTTTCGCAAGCGTATTCCTTCTCCATTTATTGCTGTTGATAGCTTCCTTTTGGTATTATCTTTCTCCAGGTAAAATGTCACCCCCTTCAAAGAACTTCAGAGCTGGCTTTTCTTCCCTGCATTTCAATCGAGTCGGATCCTAACTCAGTGATCCATGATGTTAAGGTGATGGATGGTACCCACCAGCTTGATAATGACATTGCTTGAAATGAAAATACAATTCATCCGAAGTGACAAGTATTCTGATCTCTGGAGTCCGTGAAGCATCCATGTGAATCCAGAAGGAAACAGTCGCACTGGTGATTAGGGTTGCTAACGCAAAATTAGGTTTTCAGGCAATATTATTTATTGCCCAACAGAAATATTTTCTTTACATATTTTACAGTCTCTATGTACCTAATTCATTGCCAGCCAAAGGAGATTGAACTTAGAAGTTAGTATATCTGTTTCTAAAAGTTGATGAGTAGCCTAGGGAATTATGATTTACTTTTAGTCCACCCAAAAATGTCAATAGCCTTGGCATATGAAAACGCTGCTGAATCAGACTGTCAAACATTTCACATTGTCAGCCAATGGACAGCAAATGAAACATCAGCCTATAAATAATTGCATTTAAAAATAATAATCAAAGTATTTAAAAAGTGATTTCAGCCTCAGATTAGTTTCTCTCCAGTATATGAGGAATCTTCTAAGTAGTGCAAAATATAAAGAGATGTTAAAAAAATAGACACAACAGAGCACGGCACCAGCAGTATTGCTATTGGTAGTATATAGTTGGTTTGATAGAATTTGATAGATGATGGACAGCTGTATAAATGTTTTAAGTAAATAAATAAATGATGAATACATAATAGTTTTGTTCATTTCTCCTGTTAATGGCATTCAATTGTAGGCTTTTGCATAAATTAGCTGCTGGGATTGTTCAGTCATTCTGTTTTGTTTGGTCTACAGAACTAAAGTCAACAAGGCCATCTCTTGAGCTAGACAGAATATCTTAGATGGGTGAGCCACATAGCAAAATGACACAGAATAGTCTTTTTACCAAATATTTGATTTAAAAACTTTTTTTCAAAAAGTCTCCTAAAGAGGATTGTGACCTGTTGAACAAGATTTTTAATTATATAATTTAATTTCATTTTATATTTATATAATCAGGAACTTTTGGTTTTCTACATCCTTGCATTTGTCTGTATTTGACCTTTCTTTGTTATATAAAATGTTAAATAAAATGCTTAACAGCTGACAATGACCTTCATTAATCCCAAATAGTCAAATTGTATTTTTTTTAAATCTCTGTGCATAGGCATTTGCATGTCTTTAGTTCTATACTCTACATATACCCTGCTCTGAAATTTTAATTCTAGTGATTTGGGACAGAGAGCTGAAACATATTCAGTGGAATGTCTAATATCCTTTTGTGATGGAGATATCCACGTTTCAAAAGCTGGTCAGACAACCGATGGATCTCCCAGGATGCTCTGAATAAAATTAAAGGAATGGAGAAAGATATCTATTGATCTACAGTATACCTTTTATGCATTGGGAAATCCAGGGAAATACAAGGGTACTCTCTCCATAGCAAGAATGCTTAGGATCAAGTCTTTAAATAGATGATGATGTTTTGAAGGAAAGGCCAGCCAGAGCTGTGAACAATCATACAAATTAAGGTGATGTTTCAGCTTGGCATATCAAATTTCTCTGCTTTGATCCTTTAAATCAAAGAATTGAGGTATATTGGCTCCATCTGGCCAGCTGCTTTGCATCATTGAAAAAAAAAATCCTTGGTCCCTGTGTTCAGTTGCTGTTTTTTTAACTGAAAAGGAACTCTGCAAATGTTACAGCTCCTTCTACCATCCAGATCATAGAAGTTGAGTGTTCTGATCAAGCACTTCTAACAGAAGCATGACTTCGGTTGAGGGCACTCCTGTGAAAGACCTGCTTTGATCAAGCCTTCTGGAAGCTTCACACAGTCCTGATAGATACCATGGGCCACATACAAATACCTAGACACTGAACTACATGCTAAAGTGCAGTTCAAAATTGGAAAGTGGCTTTCCCTGAAAACATTTGTCAAAACATGATGGTCTCTTAGGAAGCTCCTTGAATGAAATAAGAGACAGAAATGAACAACTGGGTGGTTTTTGACACTGCAAAGAAAACTTGAGATCAGGAGACATTCATTTTAGTTGGTATGGTCCACGTCAAAGTGAAATGAATCTGACATTTCTCAGTTTTCCATTCAAATTGCACAGACCACATTTCTAAAGGATTCTAGAAGGTCTTGATGTTTGCCATAGAGAAAACATACTCCAAATATACAAACACAAAGAGAAAGAGAAAGCAGGAGATGAAAGAAGATGAGAAGAGAAGAGAAGAGAAGAGAAGAGAAGAGAAGAGAAGAGAAGAGAAGAGAAGAGAAGAGAAGAGAAGAGAAGAGAGGAGAGGAGAGGAGAGGAGAGGAGAGGAGAGGAGAGGAGAGGAGAGGAGAGGAGAGGAGAGGAGAGGAGAGGGGAGGAGAGGGGAGGAGAGAGGATAAGATAAGATAAGATAAGATAAGATAAGATAAGATAAGATAAGAGAAGAGAAGAGAAGAGAAGAGAAGAGAAGAGAAGAGAAGAGAAGAGAAGAGAAGAGAGGAGAGGAGAGGAGAGGAGAGGAGAGGAGAGATCTATCTATCTATCTATCTATCTATCTATCTATTTATCTATCACCTATCTATCTATCATGTCTCTCTATATCATCTATCGTATCTATCTACCTATTTACCTACCTCTCTCTCTCTCCTATCTATCTATCTATCTACAGTATCTATCTATCTATCTATCTATCTATCTATCTATCTATCTGTCTGTCTGTCTGTCTGTCTGTCTGTCTGTCTGTCTGTCTGTCTGTCTGTCTATCTATCTATCTATCTATCTATCTATCTATCTATCTCTATCATCTATCGTATCTATCTCTATCATCTATCGTATCTATCTACCTATTTACCTATCTACCTCTCTCTCTTATCTATCTATCTATCTATCTATCTATCTATCTATCTATCTATCTATCTATCTATCTATCTATCTATCTATCTATCTATCATCTATCTATCTATCTATCATGTCTCTCTATCTCAATCATCTATCGTATCTACCTACCTATCTCCCTATTTACCTATTTACCTCTCTCTCTCTCATCTATCTATCTATCTATCTATCTATCTATCTATCTATCTATCTATCTATCTATCTATCTATCTATCTCATCTATCGTATCTACCTATCTCCCTATTTACCTATCTACCTCTCTCTCTCTCTCCTATCTATCTATCTATCTATCTATCTATCTATCTATCTATCTATCTATCCATCCATCCATCCATCCATCCATCCATCCATCTATCTGCCATCCTGGCCATAGCAAACAAAGGATTGCGTTTTAAAGCTCGTGAATTGTGATCTGTGATTATCTGAAACTTTCAACTCTGCAACGCTCTGTATTGCATGTATCCCAATAAGCAGCTGTTCCTACTTAATCTAAGAGGCTCATTTACTTTTATACCAAAACTTTGGCTGGTGACCAGATTATGCCTCTTATATCTAAAAGTACCAACTCGTGAAACACTTAGGGAATATACAGTAAGTTTCAGGAAATGCACCCCTCAGGATGAGTCTTTCCATTTTAAGTCATTTTCAAGGATTTCAATCTGTTCTGAATTCTACTTTTGTTTTATTTTGCCTTGTTTATTTTTGCATAAACTCATTTTCTTATTCCCCATTTAGCCTAGCAACTGTCTCCAAAAGGACTATTATTCACAGTCAGGATTCATATCAAAAATCTTCTCTATGTAATTCTCATTATCACCTTCAGGTTGCAATTTCACCCAGGATGTCAGCATCTGTGTTCAGATTCACCGAGAAAGGCATGGTGTCCTGCATTTAGCTACCTCAAAAGACCTTCTAGGAACAACGGTCTGAGGGATTATTATTATTTTTTTTTTACAGAAAGAACCTGCAGATTAAATCTGTTGGGTTTCAATCTGGCTAAAAAAAGGAAGACATGAAGTTGGAATGTTTTTTTTGTTTGTTTTGTTTTTTGAACAAGATTGGGCCCTTCCATTGATATGTCATCACTATTATTTTGTATTAATATATTCTTTCCAATATCCCCCAGCTTGTTTTCAAAAGGTTACTTCATAAAGTTAAAAAAAAAATAATCTTCAAGAAAGAAGAAACCTGAACAGTGTCACTTGTTTTACAAACAATTTCTCACTTAAAAGTAGCTACTTCAGTGAGAAAGTGATTACAGCCAAGAAGAATTTAACACTGCACCCACCCATCGCTGTCTTTAATGACATTACATTTTTTTATGGCATGGAATTTGGTTTCTGCTCCTCCCCACCTCTCCTTCCTGGATTAATTATATGAGTTATCTGGGGGGAAAAAGTCACTACGCTTCAAAGCTAGCATGAAGAGAAACAAAAACAGTCCAGGGGAAGGGAAGCCAATTTCGTTGTGTTAACTAACACTCACAAGAAATGCTCAGATGTCTTTGAAAATAAAAAGGGGACATTTTCAAAGACATGTCTCCACACAGGTGAGACTCGGAGTGAACTTTCACATTATCAGCCTGATCACCAAGAACTGCAACTCTATTTATATTTATCTCAGAGATTCAGGGTGGGGACTGCGATTTGCACTGGGGAACAGAAAGAAAGAAAGAAAGAAAGAAAGAAAGAAAGAAAGAAAGAAAGAAAGAAAGAAAGAAAGAAAGAAAGAAAGAAAGAAAGGAAGGAAGGAAGGAAGGAAGGAAGGAAGGAAGGAAGGAAGGAAGGAAGGAAGGAAGGAAGGAAGGAAGGACATTGATTTGTGCTTAGATTGTAAGCCGCCCTGAGTCTTCAGAGAAGGGCGGGATATAAATGGGATTAAAAAAAAAGGAAGGAAGGAAGGAAGGAAGGAAGGAAGGAAGGAAGGAAGGAAGGAAAAAAGAAAGAAAGAAAGAAAGAAAGAAAGAAAGAAAGAAAGAAAGAAAGAAAGTGAAGGAAAAAAGAAAGAAAGAAAGAAAGAAAGAAAGAAAGAAAGAAAGAAAGAAAGAAAGAAAGAAAGAAAGAGAAGGAAAAAAGAAAGAAAGAAAGAAAGAAAGAAAGAAAGAAAGAAAGAAAGAAAGAAAGAAAGAAAGAAAGAAAGAAAGAAAGAAAGAAAGAAAGAAAGAAAGAAGCATTCAGAAGCAAAGAGAACAGGCCCCAAGTTTTGCATTTTTATATTGATGAACTAAGGCAGGGCTTTTCAACCTTTTCACCCATTGTACCACTTTTAGGATATGGCAACATCTGAGTACCACCACTCACCTAGCAAGGTGTCAAAAACTTCATGACCAAAAAAAAAAGGAAAAAAAGTGATTACAGTTTTACTGAAGAGGTTCTTCTGCCTTTTCCTTCACTGGTGTTGGTTGAAATGTGTGCATATGAAGTTGCATTCTGGCCATCCTCTTACTTCTTCCCACACTGCCTGTCATACTCTTGACTTACTCAACTAAGTCATAGTCACCCTTGGTCAAAATAAAATTACTAGTCCCAGCAGATATATCTATGTGGTATATATGTGAGAAATTATGATGAAAAAATAGCTTACTGCCCCTGACTAATTTTAAGAAAGACCCAAGAAGAAGAATAATTAAAAGGAGAATTACTGATATTTCTTAAAGGGATTCTAAACATCTCTATTTAATCAGAATCTATCCTTCTCAAGCTATGCAAATTTTTGAGCTAAGGCACAAGGCCTGTTGCTCAAAGTAAAGCTGTCAGCTGTTCCAGATTGTAAGGGAAAGGACTCCACTTCCTTTTAAAATGCCACTTCTAGGGGGAAAAACATTCTTATTAAAAAATAAAAAATAACCTGATATAATTTAATTCATTCAAATATCTGAGGCTGATGCCTTGCTACAAGAACTTGGAACTCCCAGGTGCATGAACAAGGAAATTGATTGGATGTCCTTAAGTCTAAAGGAAGACAACAATAAGCATAATTCCCCAAACTTAAAGACTGATGTAAGTAGGTTGTAAATGTGTGGGTGCCCATCATTTTGTTCACATTTAAAACCAAAACTCAAAAAGTTTCTCAACTAAACTGCACAGCACCGCTGCTTCCTTCATCTTCATCTCTGAAACATCATTCTGAGCCTTATAATCTGTAATGGAAGTCTAAAATAAATAATGCAAGAGAATTACTTTAAATGAAAGATATCCACTTCAACAAGAACTATATTACTAAGACCACAGAGCTGGCTATTTTGTACCCACAAACATTTGTTGTTGTTGTTGTTCAAAAGAGGCAAGTCAAACCACAAATGATTTCCAAGAATAAAAATCCATTTTAGTTTCTGTGTGTTGAAAAAGCAGCTGGATATACATATACATATACATATACATATACATATACATATACATATACATATACATATACATATACATATACATATACATATACATATACATATACATATATATACATATACACATACACATACACATACACATACATACACACATATACATATACACATACACACACACACACACACACATATATATATATATACATATATATATATGTGTATGTATGTATGTATGTATGTATGTATGTTAAATGCTTGTTAACTATTTAGATTACCTTGCTAGGCCCCAAACATGGGACAAATCTTTATTTCCTGTTTCAGCCTAACCGAAGGCCATTGACAGGCAGTAGTCACAACAGTGGCAGCTCATATTTGTGTAATTTTTTTAGATTGTTAACAAAGAATTAAAGGGAGACTGATATGCATTTCAAACTTATTTGTTTTCATCAGTCAGCCATACCCTTCTGAGATTCGAACCTGGGCCGATTGCACATTAGGCAGTTGTATATATATGCGGCTCTTTAAGCCATCTCTTGCGGCTCCCAGTCGCCCAGTGTGCGCGCACCTCTCCGAATGGGCAGTGGTGCATACGCACCTCTCCAAACGGAGAGTGGCGCCGCCTGTTTGGAGAGGTGTGCGTGCACCTCTCCGAACGGGTGGAGGTGCGCGTGCACCTCTCTGAACGGGCAGTGGCGCCACCCGTTTGGAAAGCTTCCACGGCCCGTTTGCAAAGCTACCGCCTTCGGAGGAAGGTGGCAGCCTGCAAACGGGCCGCGGCAGCTTTCCAAAAGGGCACTGTTTTGGAAAGCTGCTGCGGCCCATTTGCAGAGCTGCTGCCTTCCTCCGAAGGTGGTAGCTTTGCAAATGGGCCATGGCAGCTTTCCAAACCGGCGGTGCCACCGCCTGTTCGGAGAGGTGCGCGCGCACCTCTCCAAAGGTTTGGAGAGCTGTGCACGCACCTCTCAGAACGGGCGGTGGCGCTTCCCTTTTGGAAAGCTGCCGCGGCCCGTTTGCAGCCTGCCACCTTCCTCCGAAGGCGGTAGCTTTGCAAACAGGCCAAGACAGCT
>NC_138206.1:115071915-115106915 GCF_964194415.1 Vipera berus | reverse complement strand
CGCGTAACAGAGTGAGCGCCTGTTACTCGTCCCAGCTTCTGCCAACCTAGCAGTTCGAAAGCACGTAAAAATGCAAGTAGAAAAATAGGGACCGCTACGGTGGGAAGGTAACAGCGTTCTGTGCGCCTTTGGCGTCTAGTCATGCCAGCCACGTGACCACGGAGACCTCCTCGGACAAGCGCTGGCTCTTAGGCTTTGAAACAGAGATGAGCACCGGTCCCTAGAGTCGGAAACGACTAGCATGCATGTGCGGGGGAACCTTTACCTTTACCTTTACTATCCACAAAACATAGCAACAAATGGCCCAGGAGATATCCAACATATTCTAAAAATCTTAGACTTATCTCTAAATGACCAGTTGTCCTACAATAGACATGGACCATGTTCCACTCACTGGTTTTACATTTATTCTAGTGAAACCTAACCAAATATCTGTCCAATTGGCTGACAATCATGCATATTTTTCAGGCAAAACTGATCCACTTCTTGTCCTTTTCTAAAATGCAAAATGCAGCTCACAAAAGGACTAGACTGAAATCCATAGTTTGGATCCAAACTGTTGTATTTGGTCATCTCCATGTAAATAGGTCCTTTTTTTTTCATTCTTTCCGATTGCAGATTTTGGCTGAGGCACCCAAAGCCCTCCAGACAGTAGAGAAACCCTCAAGAGAACAGATCGTGCATCCTGATGTTTTGCTATTGGAAAGAGAAGGTAGCAAATGTTGTGGGCCCACAACATCTCCTTATCTGTAATTGAATGCATGTTTGATATGGCTAGTAGGGATAAAGAAAATTTCTAGGGGCATCTTCACATTAACTGGATGAACTGGATAAATTTTCCACAAAGGATGTATCATGTTCTGGACATAGTGGCTGTTGATCTGAATAGTTAATGTATAATGATTCAATTCCCATGATATTTTTTAGTATTTTATAGTAGTAGTAGTAATAGTAAATGGTGCTATTTTGATTATATAGATGTAGCAGCAGTAGTAAGTGATGACAAATGAGCTTAAGTACCGAGCAAAATACTTTAGGATAATGCTCAGTATCCTTTACAAATATAACATCCTGAATCTAGATGGGGAAAAAAATAATCAGATATACACAATCAGAACTGAGGACCTTGATTGGCTGCAGTGCCTCTGAGTAGGGTTTATTGTCAACATAAATGGAGCAAGTAAAGTGGGCAGTGGCTAAAAGGCTAATACAATTTTTGTTTGTAATAAATAAAAGTTGGAAATAGTGCTTTCAGGTTTAGACCCCATATCTCAATCACCTGAGAAGCTGGAAAATTCAAGAGAACAATTACCACAATAAGTGGTCTAGAAACCAGGCCATATGAGGAACAGTTTAAAAACTTGCTGGACAACGCTCATCATCTACAGTTTGCTTGCCAAAAGAGAAGAAGACAGATGATGTGAAAGCTACCTTTAAATATTTACTATCAATATTGTCATGTGGAGAAGGGGATAGGTATGTTTTGGGTTAAACCCAAAATCTATTAGGTTGGACTTTAATGAAATGAGATTCAGGGTGAACATTAGAAGGAGTTTTCCGTTGTTCAGTGGTGGATCATTCTAGAAGAATAGAAGGACCCATCCCATTTGATTTTTCTTCAAGGCTTGTTGGCCAACTATAGGATATGGTTTAGAACAGGGGTGTCAAACTCAATTTCATTGAGGGCCGCATCAGCATTGCGGTTGCCCGCAGGGGGTTGGGTGGGTATGGCCTAGTGGGCGTGGGCTATTGGGTGGGTGTGGCTAGAGTGCGTATGGCTTACTGGGTGGGCGTGGCCAGCTCTACATCATTCGCATCAAGGGTGCCTATGGGGGCCTGGGCAGGAGTGGGACAGATCTGAGGATCTCTGGCAGAAGGAAGGTCTCTGGGCCAGGGCCAAGGCAGTGGGGGCCGTTCCCTCACTGTTTCCAGGATGGCTTTGTGGGCCGCATGAAACCACTTCGCAGGCCACATCTGGCCCCCAGGCCTTGTGTTTGACATGTCTGGTTTAGAAGCTTCATCAACAGCAGGTGTATAACATACCTTCCAATCTGTTCATTCAGTATTGAACAATTCCATGCTTCTAAGAATATGGAATAATCCTTTAAAGATCATAGAATAAGTTTCATATAGACTCTGAGCTATATTTCTATGCAACAATTCTAATCATTCAGTCTTCTTTATATGAAGGCAAACAGAGAGAAAAAAAACACATTTTCCATAATCCAACATTGATGATATACCTGATAAATGAAACCCATTAAGTAGCTATCAAAATTCCTACCGATGACTTTCCTGAATAATTCTGTTCCAATTCATCTTAATGGGTATTTATGCAAATTTCAAATCCACTTGTGAACAGTGCCTTGGGGGGGGGGGAATGTATCTTGTTAAAAGAAAAAAAGTATCCTTTGGAATTCCTGAAGATATTAAACTTCAGCAGGACCTTTCAAACTCATTACAAAATTTGCTTTAGGCAAGAATTATTCCATGATGCAAAATAATGAAAATTGGCATAATTTTGTAGAGACTGGTGGTATATGAAAAATATTATACAGAAAGAAAGTCATGTTGGAATCTAGCCATGAAGAAAAGCAACCTAGAACTAAGGAGAAATTTCCAAATGGTGAGAACAATTAAACCAATGGACTGCCTTACCTTCAGAAGTCATGGATGCCCCATTGCTGGAGGCCTTTAAGAAGAAAGTGGACAGTCATTTATCTGAAATGGTATAGGGCAGGGGTAGGCAACCTTGGCTCTTTTATGACTCATGGACTTCAACTTCCAGAATTCCTGAGTCAGCATAGCTGACTCAGGAATTCTGGGAGTTGAAGTCCATGAGTCATAAAAGAGCCAAGGTTGCCTACCCCTGGTATAGGGTCTCCTGCTTGAGCAGAAGACCTCCAATTTCCTTTCCAATTCTGTTGTTCTATGTTCTATGGTGCTCAGCTGGGTGTCTGTTTCAATTACATTTGAATTGGCTCAGATTGGAAACAGGAGCAAGTTTACAGCCATCCAGATGCACTTAAGCACACTGCAATGCAAATGGCCAGCTTCTGTTGGCATTATCCCCAGAAAGAGTTTCTACTTTAACACTGATCTCAGTTGTCAGAAGAAGAAGTTTGTTGGTTTGTTGTTTGTCTGCTGCAGATGTGTGCGTGTCTGTAAACAGAAATGTTCATTAGGTCAATGTTTGACTACATCCAATGAATGCCACCATAGGAAAACTAATAACTCAATGGGAGAATGGCCTTTAACAGGCTACCCAGGGTCTCAAGTGACTAGGAAGCTCAAGAAAGTCGCCTACAACAGTACTAGGGAATTGTCAGCTTATCAGTTAATTAGCCATTATTTATTTCCTGATTTCTCATTTACCCCATGTCAAATTTCAATGTATTTAGCCCAGATCTGATCCGCTTTCCTGATCATTCCTGCTCCATTTCTCCTTTAACTTTTCTTTTGCTTCCATTTTTTTAATGTTCCTTAAAGCTAGTCCAATCTGAAAGCTACATATACAGTATACATAATTCTTCCACTTATAAATAAACTTTGCAGCGGATCAATTAATTTCTCATTCCCCCCCAAAAAAAATCCTCTTTAATGCTATCCAACTCCCTACTTCTACAATAAGATGAATAAAATTATAAAAAAAAATTATTTCTTGGATGAGAATTGCAGAACACAATTGTCACTTTTATTTACACATGGAACTATTTAAACTTCAGAGGGAAGTAAAGGAAACACTAAAAAGAAACGGGGGGTGGGGGGTGGGTGGGAATCCTTTGGCTTTTTATTCAGTTGCAGTAAATTAAATGTTGGCTTGAAGTTGAGCGGCAGTGGTTTCCCATAGCAACAGTGAGAATACAAAAATCAGTCACTGAGCACTCATTGCTGCTAGTAGGTCTGGATGGAATTGTAGAGAACTGGCCAATATTCCCTTGGATATTCAGGGCTAATTTGAGTCTAAAACCCAGTCATGGCACAAATTGAACAGAACAACTTGCACTTTACTCATCAGGTTTCTTTGCCTCTGGCACCAATATGTTGGAAATTCACACAGATCCCAGTAGTAGTTCGGTAACCTTCCAGTTTTTGATGCTTCTATTTTCACTTTATTTTTTTTAAAAAAAGAGAGATTTGCTTCCTATTGGCCTTCTTTTCCCATAGCCACAGTTTCATTTGTATAGTTTCTATTGCCTGAAGTGGGAATTTTAAACTACTCATTGGCTCTTGTTGAAGTCCCTGTAAACCCTCTCAAATAAGGTGAAATTGAACCCACACACATGGGATGTGCTATATGCCCTTGTCAAGGGGAACTCAAAAAATGAGAAATAGCTGTTGACCATAGTGGTAAAAAGGCTGACAGGAAAAAAAAGACAGGCAAAAATTATATGATATGTGTCAACTTCTGAAACGAACCTGGCTGAAGCCATCTTCATCGTTTACAAGAGATGTAAAGGCTGATAGATTAACACAGAAATTTCATGATAAACACCCCACAAAGCCTAGGAAAACTCTGGTAGATAGAGTAGAAGATTAGTAAAACACTAACATGTATCTATGCCTTAATATTTTCCAGGAACTTCTTTCTCTTTCGGAGAGTCTGACTGTCAACTTCTTGAATGAACCTGGCTGAAGCCATCTTTGTTGTTCTCAGTTGCCACACAGGTTGAGAGGAAGGATGGGGGGGAGAGAGAGATACTGAAAGGAATGCTAGACTAAACACAGAACGATCCCATGGGAACCAAGGTCATTCCCACACATGCTGGAAGGTGGAGAGAAGAAGTGTCACAGAGCCTGCCAATTGGGTAGCATGATCAATAGCATAATAGGGGGAGGGAAGTGTTACAATTAGTTGCATTGAGTTCGTGGGGGAAAGTTAGAGTTTGTTTCACTTTTGACCATGCTGATATTATGTATCCAAAAAAACATGTTCCTTGAGGAAGCTTCAAGTCCCAAGAGTTCTGATTTGTTTGGGTCCATTAGTCGGAACCTCGACAATACTGTATGTTTAGGCATGGTTATCAGTTCTGTAATTCTGGTCTCCATAAGAGTATCTCAAGCCATAATTCATCTTGGAAAATCAGGCAGGTCTTCAAAGCTTTATGGAATGCCAACAGAGGGAATCATATCTGGGAAGAAGAAAAAAAAAGTTGCATCCTGAACTAAAAGCTTTGCTGTAAGACCTAGGTAAGTCCAACTGAAAAACAAGCTTTGCACAGTGAATGCAGAGAACGACAACTTAACTTATGCTGTAGAATCTAAAGCCTGCTTCATTGCAACAACAATGCTGAAAACATCATTGTATTCCTGTTTAGATTTATATAGCTGCAAGGTATATGGGGGAAAAAAAAGATGAAACCATTTAGAAACATTCTCTACCAAATATCATGAGACTGCTAAACCCCAGGGCAGTATATATAGTTTTCTGTTCATCTTGCTTTGAGCATCAGATGAGCATTCTAGCAAGCAGTTTTATACCAGATCAGTATTTGTCCAACAGAATTCCCTATTCTACTACAGTTCTCTGGGGCATTCAGCTTGACTTTCACACAACCAAAAAGAAGAAGAAGAAAAAAGTCTGAACTGGAAATCCAGATACTTTCTGAACTGAAGACTATTAGTATGCATTGCAAAGGCTATACCACTATGGCCACGTTCCTCTAATGCTTTGTTGCTGATTGAAATTCTGAACCAGGATAACCAGGAAATATCTCATCTGGCTTTAAATCTGAGAAGGACATTTACTTTATGGGAGATAGATGATATCAAATTTTGGAATCCCTGTATCGGGATGCCGTTTGAAGCCTAGGATGATAGAAAACTATTTAAGCAGATAGTAGTTTTAAGCTTATCTTGAACGGTTCCAGAATCTAAGCAGGTTCAGTCTTGATTTACATTTTCATTTCAATGGTGGAACTCCTGGAAGTTCTAGATCAGGGGTCTTCAAACTTGGCCCTTTTATGACGTATGGACTTCAACTCCCAGAATTCCTCAGCCAGCATGCCTGGCTGAGGAATTCTGGGAGTTGAAGTCCACAAGTCATAAAAGGGCCAAGTTTGAAGACCCCTGTTCTAGATAACTAGGTTACGAAGTTTTATATCTGCCTCTCTCTCTCTCTCTCTCTCTCTCTCTCTCTCTCTCTCTCTCTCTCTTTTTTTTTTTTTTCTCTCTCCCTCCCTCCCTCTCCTAAATCTCCAGAAATTGGAGGCTAAAACATATGAAGAATGGTTGTAGGAATTGGGTATGTCCAGTTTAATGAAAAGAAGAGCTATGGGTGATATGATATCAGGGTTCCAATACCTGATAACAGGATTCCACCAGAAAGAAGAGAAGATCAACTTATTCTCCAAAGCACCTGAAGGCAGGAGAAGAAGCAATGGATGGAAACTAATCAAGGAGAGAACCAACCTAGAACTAAGGAGAACTTTCATAACAGTGAGAACAATTAAACAGTGGAACAATTTGCCCCCAGAAGTTGTGGGTGCTGCAACACTGGATGCTTTTCAGAAGAGACTGGACAATGATTTGTCTGAAATGGGGTGTAGGGTTTGCTTGAGCAGGGAGTTTGAATCAAAAATCTACAAGGTCCCTTCCAACTCTTTTACTATTTTCCTAGTTCTTTATTTGTGTTATTGATGGTCTACCTTTTAGAGGATTTTTCCCTTTTCACCACTGTAGGGCATCCCCTGATCCTAGTCCAACAGCCCAAGCTTTATATTATGCCAGCTCCTAGCTAGTCCTTAATGAAATGAGAACCATGCAGTTTCCGTGTCTATCTGCAAATGATTCTTAAAGAATGGGAAGGTAAGTAAGGTAGAAGTGACTATATGATTGTCAATGACATAAGGATTTTTCTTCCCTCATAATATAGTTGTGTAGAACAGGGCTTTTCAACCAATGGTACGGGTACCACCTGTGGTACATTGGCACCTGGCAGGTGGTATGCAAATACCCTAGAAAAGTGGTAGGGGGAGAGGGGAATGAGCTGAACCGGTGGCAGCACCGCACAAGCCTGAGCGAGAGACGGCTGGAGCTGCTGGGCTGTCAGGGCTCAGCAGAAGCGCTAGGATCAGCGCTTCTTTGAGGCTGTCAGGGCTCAGTGGAAGCACCAGGATCAGCACCTGCTTCCATCTGGAGCTTCTGCTGACCCTGGAGCTTCTGCTGAGCCCAGAGGAAGCGCCGATCAGCTGGAATGTTGCAGCATCTCCAGGGTCTTGTGATTTACATTCAGATGCTTGGCAACTGATTCATATTTATGAAGGTCACAGTGTCCCAGGGTCATGTGAAGTGACCAAAACCTGCTGCAACCATCCAGCAGGGGGGGAAAATAAGAACCAAACACCCCCCACCCCACCCCCGCTGCCAATCCTCAACAGAAATGCTCACAACAATGAAAACCTCGGACAGGAGGAAGAGCGCCGCCGGGCGGGCAGGCAGGTGTCTTGCTTGGCTGTGGCTTACGGGGGTACTTTTTTCAGTGCCATTGTAACTTCAAACAGTCATTAAGTGAACTGTTGTAAGTCGAGGACTACCTGTACTTCATCACTTTTTTTCTTTCTTTCTTTTTTTTTTTGGTCATCAAGTTTTTGACACCTTGCTAGGCGACTGGTGGCACTCGGATGTTGCCATATCCTAAAAGTGGTACAATGGGTGAAAAGGTTGAAAAAGCCTTGGTGTAGACGATACAGGAAACAGTTGCCTTTAATTTAAGGCAATGAGATGAAGAATGCTTTTACACATTAGCACAGAGTTTCCTGTCAAGGAGTCAAAGTATATTTTCCTTCTTCGTCCCTAGATGCATTTTGTATGCTTTAGAGCAAATGAAATTCTTTGCCTTGCTGCATTTATGTTTAACCACAAAGAAAGATCAATCTTTCAGGGAATTATTAACAGAAGTCGTGTTAGGCCCATTATTTCTGGATTTAAAATGGTTGTGTCACATTTTGACACGTCTTGTCAAATATCATCACTCAGTCTAGGATCTGTGACACGATCCAATTTTGCATCATCAACATTACTTGATTTGACGTATCACCGTGTGGCACTTAAGGTCAAATTAAAAATAAATGAAAACAAAACTTAGAACAACTAAGTCAGTCTCCCTCTCTTAAGGACACACATTCAAACACACACACATACACATGTTGCAAACACACATAAACAATGATGTTGAAAAAGTTGTTCCAAGCTATTGTTATTATTATTACTGAAAATCAATACTGCATATTTTACACTATACTGGAACGACTGTTCTGAACTGGATTTTATGCACCATGGGCAAAATAACCCAGTTTGATAATTCTACTACATTCAGAAACTAGCTCCCAGAATCAAAAATCTGCATTACCAAAGGTTACATACGACTAGAACTAATCTTGAGTAATTATAGATACCATGTTACCAAGAAAATATCAAATATCCTAGGTAGGATTCCAACAATAATTATTAGTTACGCCCTTTCCTGGACCAACAACCCCTTCTCACAGTCATTCATGCCCTAGTCACCTCCCGTCTTGACTATTGCAACGCGCTCTACATGAGGCTGCCCCTGAAGAGCATCCAGAAGCCCCAGTTGGTACAAAATGCAGCAGCCCACATGGTTTTGAACAGACCTTGCTGTGCACATACTGTATATTGCCTCTCCTGTGGGAGCTGCATAGCTTGCCGATTTGCTTCTGGGTGCAATTCAAGGTGCTGGTTGTCACCTTTAAAGTTCTTCATGGCTTGGGACCAGGTTATCTGAGGGACCGTCTCTTGCCGGTCACATCTACCTGACCCCCTAGAGCAATGAGGGGTGGGGAAGATATAGGGAATGGGAGGGCGTTGGCGTGTTTGGGTGGAGTATGGGTGGGTGCTTTGGGCATGTATATAGCAGCGTTGGCTGCGGGTAGCGGCCAACGCTGGCTTTGTTTCTTGCTGTGGCTGTTGCCTTGAGGAATAAAGTGCTTTCAGTTCGCGGTGGAGGTCTCTCATTCCTGTTTCGGTTCTTCGCTCTGCCTGCTGCAGGACAAGCATTGACAGAATGTTGCAGGTCCCATCCCCTAAGGAGATACATCTGGCAGGACCCAGAAGAAAGTCCCTCTCTGTGGGGGCTCCCTCTCTCTGGAACATCATCCCCACATTGCACACCAGGGCTTTTCAACCTTTTCAGCCATTGTACCACTTTTAGGATATGGCAACATCTGAGTAACACCAGTCACTTAGCAAGGTATCAAAAATTTGATGACCAAAAAGGAAAAAAGGGATGAAGTACAGGTAGTCCTCAACTTACAACAATTCGCTTAGTGACTGCTCAAAGTTACAATGGCACTGAAAAAAAACCCTCTAGCACAGGCATGGCAAATGTGTGATGTCGCATGACGTATTTTGACTTTTTCCCCATTGCCGGCAATGGGGTGGGCACAGTTTCAGTATGATGCATCCGGCCCATGCGCCAGCAGCGTAACCGATAGAATGACCTTGGTTCCCAGGGGACACAGAATTCTTTAGACTAGGAAAGATATTCCACACCCCCTCCCATTCATGTGGCAACCTAGAACGAGCAAGATGGCTGCAGCCAGTTTCATTGTAGAATTGACATCATCTCTCTAATAAATTAACTGATTAATTTGGCCTTTGAACCAAAGTCACGTGGGAGTTCCTAGCACCCAAAATGATTGTCAACTCATGCCTTAAAAAAACAACAACACTGCTTGCGAGAAAATGCACTATCTTTTTTTTTTCCTGACAAACACAGGGAATAAAGGAAGTTCTGTTGTTGATGCTTGCATCAAAATTCTAATCTTTCTTTAAAAATACTTAGCAAAAGTCTGTAAATGGTCCCTTAGACCAATGACACAGCATTTGTCTGCAACAATTTTACTTTAACATCCTTCAGAGAAGATCTATGTCCATTCTCCCATGGGTTCCGGAGTACTTTTTGGAACTGATTTTTTTTTCTTCTTCTTCCATGTCTAGATCAAACTTTTAAACTGTCTAAATGGCTTCATCATCGGCCAAAAATAAGTTTTTAATTTAATTTTTTTTTAATTTTAATTCCATTTATATCCCGCCCTTCTCCGAAGACTCAGGGCGGCTTACAAGCTTAGCAGTAGCCTTCATTCTATGTATATGCCTGCTTATTAGGGCTTTCACACACCCCCAAGCCGCATTATTACAAAGTCAGCTTAATTGCCCCCAACAATCTGGGTCCTCATTTTACCTACCTCGGAAGGATGGAAGGCTGAGTCAAACTTGAGCCTGGTGGGATGTGAACCTGCACTAATTGCAGGCAGCTGGTGTTACTTAAGGAGGCATTAGCCCACTGCTCCACCAAGGCTCTCCACCACTGCTCCACCAAGTCAATATCAATACATGCTTCTGGTAGTAGCTGACATACCAGCAGATGGCCCAGACTCTGTGTCTCTCCACATTCATGTAGCGTGTTGTTATCCACTAAGAGCTTCCACTTGAACTTATTGGTTTTACATTTAGGCATGCCAAGTCTCAACCTATTCAGTGTCCTGCAAGTAGTATAAGGGAAGTCAGATCCTTCGGTCGTATCCTCCTTTAATGTTATTCTTTGCTCGATGTCTCCTTCCTCCATCTTTTAATTTGATTTTGTTCTTGTGTACCCTCACAAATGTTTCTTTTTGCCATAAAGCTGTTCCTAGCTCTGAACTGGCAGGCTTGGGGCATCTGACCATTCAGAGGATGTCAAGGATCATTCTCTTGCTTCATTCTTTAAATTAACACACAGCCTTAAAAGAAAACTAAATGGGGCATGCAGGCCGATACCAGATGCCCATGAATTTATTGGTGCCCTCATGTGGCATGGAAACCAAGTGTCATGGTATCTAAACACAGAGCCTTGGTGGAGCAGTGGGCTAATGCCTCTTTAAGTAACACCAGCTGCCTGCAATTAGTGCAGGTTCGCGTCCCACCAGGCTCAAGGTTGACTCAGCCTTCCATCCTTCCAAGGTAGGTAAAATGAGGACCCAGATTGTTGGGGGCAATTAAGCTGACTTTGTAATAATGCCGCTTGGGGTGTGTGTGAAAGCCCTAATAAGCAGGCATATACATAGAATGAAGGCTACTGCTAAGCTTGTAAGCCGCCCTGAGTCTACGGAGAAGGGCGGGATATAAATGGAATAAAAATAAAAATAAAATGAATAAAATAAATATGACCCATATGCCTTTTGTACAGATGCGCAAGTGAATATCTCTTGTCTGTAGCACTACCGTAGATAAAGCTTTCAAGTCTACCCAAAGCATTGGTTTTTTTGCTTCGACTATTTCTCACAAATATCAAACTCTATCACAAAAAGAACTTTGCGTTCAGAAGCGTTTAATAGTGTGTGGGAACTAATAACTAGATCCCAGTTTTATCAACTTGGTTGGAGAGTTTTGATGTTTAATCAAGTGTGGATGCAAATGACATCTGTAAGTAGATGTCTCTATTGACATTTTTCTCCCCAGTTCATCCTGTTTTCCTAACTGCCCCATGCCATTGTGCTAATTTAGTCACATTTCTGTTTCAATCGGTTTTCATACACATTTGCCTTCTCCTTTCCCAGGAGAGAAACTGAACTTGACCTCAGTTTATTGATGTCCTCATGAAGAGTTTTGATAGCCACATCAGTACTGACTATTATTCTCCAGCAGGTAAGGCTATGAGTCTCCCTTCCTTAGAGGAATATTATTCTAAATGTTGCAGAACTGTTTGAGACACTTCAAGCTCAAAACCCTTTGGAATGTGAAAACTAACTCTGCTGGGCCCAGAAGAGAACGCTTTGAATTTGATATGTTTTGCACATCAAGGGTATATTTGATGGAAGCTTTCTGCATCCTAATCCTGAATCTCAACCTTTCCTTTAAGACCTACCAAGCAGTATGTTTTCTCAATTTTGCTGCTTCCATCAAACTTCCAAAAAAAAAAAAAACACTGAGAAGGAATGGACAGGGGACCTGCCAAGCAAGGTAGGATATATGACAGATAGGCTGCATTAAGCTGATGGGTCACCCATTTTACAAGCAATCAAGCAAGTGAGAATAGAAGGTAGTGTAGCTTGATTAACTGTCCTGTTCCATGCTAGGAGACAGACAGAGACAGATATAGAAGTATATGCAGAAATGTTTGCCTTTTATTCACAGCAGTTCTAATACTGTCAAAAAGTCTGGAAGCTTCAGCATACCTATAAATATAGTATGGATGACGAATACCTAAAAAAAGGAAAGGAAAGGAAAGGAAAGGAAAGGAAAGGAAAGGAAAGGAAAGGAAAGGAAAGGAAAGGAAAGGAAAGGAAAGGAAAGGAAAGGAAAGGAAAGGAGGAGAGGAGGAGAGAAGAGAAGAGAAGAGAAGAGAAGAGAAGAGAAGAGAAGAGAAGAGAAGAGAAGAGAAGAGAAGAGAAGAGAAGAGAAGAGAAGAGAAGAGAAGAGAAGAGAAGAGAAGAGAAGAGAAGAGAAGAGAAGAGAAGAGAAGGAAAATTTAAGAGGCTTTATAAAAGGATCTTGGGAGATAGAATAAGTTAATAAAAAAATAGCAGCCCTCATTTTTTAAAAAAAAGCTGTCCTAGACCCTGTGAGTCAAACAAGATGACAAGTTGTCAGATCGAAATGTCTGATTGATACGATGCAGGTCCCTAAATTCCAAAGATTTGGTGGACTTTTGTTTATCTATACGTACGGACACTCTTACATGGGATACAGTGCAGTTTTATCAGATTGAATAAAATGCCCCGATCAATTCAATAGGATGTTTCCAATTGTGTATCCAAGCCAGATTGGTTATCCAAATAGAATCAGAAGTCCGATGGAAACTTGACTGATAAATGATGGTGGTGATGAACGTGGGATAAAATATATTGAAAGACAACGGAAGGGCATTCCTCAAGGATGAGCTTGAAAATTGGGGGTGAAACAGTCCTCCATCTTCCTTATTTTTTTCCAACTTGCAAACACACACACACACACACACACACACACACACACACACAGACACACAAACACATCTAAAAGTGTCTCTAGGCAACAAGAAGGGTGAGTGTGGAAGCTGGGGGTTATGTTGAATGAAAAAGAAATCAGCACTCAAGTCATGGTCATGAATAGATAACAATATGATGCAAAAAAATGGAAACACAGATGGGCATGAACTTTGTCTATTTCCAAAGCAAGCATCCTAGGTCTTCGATGAAGAACTATGAAAGTTAACTAACACTAGAAGAATCTTCTGGAATTCTTATTGTGTTCTGCAGTACACTGTATTATGGTAGCCTTGATAAGGTCATTCAGAATTATAGCAGAAAACTTTCAACAGCCAATACTATATAGATCTATCTTGGTTTGCCAGCCATTTTCCTTCCTTCCTTCCTTCCTTCCTTCCTTCCTTCCTTCCTTCCTTCCTTCCCTCCCTCCCTCCCTCCCTCCCTCCCTTCCTCCTTCCTTCCTTCCTTCCCTCCCTCCTTCCTTCCTTCCTTCCTTCCCTCCCTCCCTCCTTCCCTCCTTCCTTCCTTCCTTCCTTCCTTCCTTCCCTCCCTCCCTCCTTCCTTCCTTCCTTCCTTCCTTCCTTCCTTCCCTCCCTCCCTCCCTCCCTCCCTCCCTCCTTCCTTCCTTCCTTCCTTCCCTCCCTCCCTCCCTCCCTCCCTCCCTCCTCCCTCCCTCCCTCCCTCCCTCCCTCCCTCCCTCCCTCCCTCCCTCCCTTCCTTCCTTCCTTCCTTCCTTCCTTCCTTCCTTCCTTCCTTCCTTCCTTCCTTCCTTCCTCCCTCACAGTATTCTTCTTGTTGAAGAACACCACTTGGTTCCTTCTGATGCACAGCTAGCAGCGTTTTCTGTTTCCTATGCAAAGGTAGGTTAGCTTTTCTACTCTTTGAACATACACATGATAGGATTCTGAGAATCATGGATGACTTTATCTATCTCATAATACTTTTCGGATTAGCAACATCTCAAAAATTGGTTCATCCAATCATTTAGTCCAGCACCAATGTCACTTGAGGATGCAGAATAGCATCAATGGAAAATAAAAACGAGAACTTGTGTGTAGAATCTAATGGAAAGGACATGACTTACAACAGTTCAATTAGTGACTGTTCGAAGTTACAACGGCACTGACAAAAGTGACTTTTTTCATACTTATGACCATTGCAGCACTCCCATGGTCATGTGATCAAAATCTGGATGCTTAGCAACTGATTTATATTTTTGACAGTTGCAGTGTCCCAAGGTCATGTGATCTCCTTTTGCAACCTTCTGGATTGCAGTGTCCCAAGGTCATGTGATCTCCTTTTGCGACCTTCTGACAAGCAAAGTTAAGGGGAAATCCAGATTCACTTAACAACCATCTTACTAACTTAACAACTGCCGTGATTCACTTAACAACTGTGGCAAGAAAGATCATCAAATGGACCAAAATTCATTTAACTACCGTCTGGTTTTGCAACAGAAATTTTGAGCTCAGCTATGGTCGTACGTTGAGGATTACCTATATTGACTTTTCCTTCCAGTATGTTCTCTATATCTTGATGCAGTTGTTACAAAGATCTGAAGATGTTTCTTTAAGCTTCTTTAAGCACAATTCCTGTGCTTAGAAAGACCATCACCTTAATCATGACACTTTTCTATGTTTGACTTATTATCTTTCGATAAATAATTATCAAATCAACAACAACAACCCCCTCCCACTTGGAAAGGTCGTGGAGGAAGCCATACAATGCTTTGAAATAATAACCTTCACCCATTGGATTTCTTTGGCTCCAGCTGCTATAGCTATTTCTGGACTAGTATACATATTAATGCCCATCTTTCTTTTCTAGAATGTGACTTCAAAATTGCTAGCCCTATTTCCTTCAACATTTAGGAAGCAATCAGTTTAAAAAATAAAAATAAAAACTTTCTCTATAATGTAAGGTAAAGGTTCCCCTGCACATGCGTGCTAGTCGTTTCCAACTCTAGGGGCCGGTGCTCATCTCCGTTTCAAAGTCGAAGACCAAGTGTTTGTCCGAGGATGTCTCCATGGTCATGTGGCCGGTATGACTAGATGCCAAAGGCGCACGGAACGCTGTTACCTTCCCACTGTAGTGGTCCCTATTTTTCTACTTGCGTTTTTATGTGCTTTCGAACTGCTAGGTTGGCAGAAGCTGGGACGGGTAACAGGCGCTCACTCTGTTACGCGGCACTCAGGATTCGACCCGCCAAACTGCCGATCTTCTGATCGACAAGCTCAGCATCCTAACCCACTGAGCCACTGCGAAGCCATCCCATAATTACCACGTAGGGTTATAAATGTGAATGAGCACCCCATTATCCTTTGGATGCTTCTGGATTGAAACGGTTAGCCAGCTATAAGCTGTTGTCCAGGGCAGAGGTCCCCAACCTTTTGGGCACTAGGGACTGGTTCCTTGGAGAAAGTTTTTTCCACAGACTTGAGAGTGCAAGGTTTTGTGTGCTGCCTGCATCCCATGGATGGGGCTTTGCTTGTTTGTGCGGACCAGTTGCTGGCATGCCACGGCCCAGTACTGGTCCACGGACCGGGGGTTGAGTACCCCAGGTCCAGGGGATGCCATTCATTCTTTGGGGAGGCTCCTTCCATGTCCCCCAGATCCAGAGACACACTGAAGAAGTGGGGCTATGCAGTTTCTTCTTCTCTTTGAGATTGTGGTGACATTCAGACAACACATATCTACTGTATACCTGCTTTTTCTGCCCCAATCAGTCTACCCATGAGAATCTCATGGCAGTGCAACAGGATGCACTTAATGTTGCTAGTTTCTGGGCAAAATCTCTTTAATTTGTATATATTTCAATCTTGTATTTTATATTTTAAATGTTATGTCATAGAGTAACCCTTATTTTAATTGTGACGCTTCTGACACAAATACACTCACAATGTGTAAGAAAGGAAGTGCAAACTCCGATTAGTTGTACAGCATTTTTGGGTGGTTTTGTCTACACTTTCACCTTTCCCTTGGCAGTATTTGCCCTTAGACTGCACACCAAACATCGTGTGAATCAAGAGCCTTTTGACACTATTTGGCAAAAGCTGTCTCTAGGGAAAGAGATTCAGATGTAAAATATAAAACGAGTAAATGACAGCAAGTGCAGCTTCGGGAAAATGTTAGCAGTCAGACAAAAATTGTCAAAGGCCATTGTTTTGAAGACTGAGCTTGCTTCTCTGCTACTTAAGCTTAGGCCTTTGCTTCTTAAGAATTCTACTTTATTTTTATTGCCATGCAATTCACCAAGCACAAGTAATTCCCACATAAATTCTTTCCCCCAAACAGCAACATAAATACACACATTTTAAAGGAAAGCACTTGCCTCATTTTACTTGCTATTCATGCTTGCATAGTTAAAGTGGTGTCAGCAATTCTATTAAGCCCATGCTTTACAGAGTTTACAAAGGCTAGCAAATAAACAGCACAAGTCTTTCCAACTTTAGGAAGGATTTGCACAGGGAAGGCCTCGGAGGGACTTGGACAACTGAGACTCAAAATAATGGGTGCAAATCCTTATACGGTGTTTGTCTTTGTACACATGTAATAAAACCACACTAAAACACTAGGAAATAATGCCTTACTCAAATTAAACTATCTATTGCAGGATCCAATATGGGTCAATCACCGGGACCAGAGGTTTTTATCTTCTGACCTTTTAGATTCATGCTGGAACCCATCTTCAGGGAACTTCTCTCTAGCAGAATATGTGCTGTTCTGTGTGTGGTGCTTGTAGTACCTTACAGTGTAATGGATTTTTCAACATTGATTAAGGTGTGTGGATGGATGGCTTTTAAGTCATTGGCTGTCACTTGTTTGTGCTGCCCAGCACTCATCTTCTAAGTACTTAATAGGCTGGTGGTAAATCAGCATTACTGTTGACTGATGAGGGGCCTGTTTCCTAGGCTTCAATCACTTCCCTGGCTGTTTTTGTGCCTCCTCGTCCAACAATCTTAGTAGCTGAAAAATTGAATATGTCTCCTTGTTCATAGCAGTGTGAGGCTACCAATGAGTTTGAGTCCCCTAATCTGACCGTTGCTTGTACTCAATCTGGTGGTTAGCTTCCACCTCATCTGCAATGCATGCAGAAGATTCAATGGATTACATTGGAAGTATCTCCCACCTCCAAGCAATATTTACTATTAAATCCAACACCCAGAAACAAAGGAATGAAGACGTTACAAAAGAGATACTTGTCAGTGGTTTTCAGAACTAGGGAAAATACTATTTGTTACAAATATGTAGGATTTTAGTGCAGATAGGACCCAAATTTACATGCTGTTTTTTGTCAGTTATGTCATCTTTCTATAACTTGTAAAATTATCAGATATGGGAGATGGGTGAATATGCCTTGTCAATAAAAGATGAATTCTTGCCTCCTGAAGTTTGCGTTTGCATTTGGAGTGATGGGTTGTGAGTCCTTCTCTGCCCTTGACCTTTACTAGAGGTCTGTATAGCAACCTCCCATTTTGCCTATCACCATGGATCTGGTGTTCATGATCCACCATAAAGACCATGGAGACATCCCTATTAAAATGGGCTGGGAACAGTTACATGGAAAGCTTGCAGACTTTGCCTGCCCACCCACTTCCCATTCTTCCCGGGCTTCATGGCAATAGCAGTAGCACTTAGATTTATATATGACTGGACAGTGCTTCACAGCTTTTTCTAAGCAATTTACACAGTCAGCACATTGCACCCAACAACCATTTTACCAACCTCGGAAGTATGGAAGGCTGAGTCAACCTTGAGCCAGTCAGGATCAAACTCCTGACAGTGAGCAGAGTCAGCCTGCAATATTGCATTTTAACCACTGCTATGCCACGCCACGATATACATCCTCATAGGGCTAGAATATTCTTACCCTTTCCAAGAAAACACATTCCTTGTGACGTAAATGAGAAGAGATTAAGTGTGCATGCCACTGTCAAGGGTAAAATTTAGACTCTTATACCTCAGGTTTATGGACACTACATCCACAATGAGACTCTAGAAAGAGTACAGAGAAGAGCAACAAAGATGATTAGGGTACTGGAGGCTAAAACATATAAGGAACGGTTGTTGGAATTGGGTATGTCTAGTTTAACAAAGAGAAGGATGAGGGGTGACATGATAGCAGTCTTCCAATATCTCAGGGGCTGCCACAAATAAGAGGGATTCAAGCTATTCTCCAAAGCACCCGACGGCAGGACAAGAAGCAACAGATGAAAACTAACCAAGGACAGAAGCAACCTGGAACTAAGGAGAAACTTCCTGACAGTTAGATCAATTAACCAGTGGAAAAACCTACCTCCAGAAATGGTGAATGCTCCAACACTGGAAGTTTTTAAGAAGAGACTGGACAGCCATTTGTCTGAAATGGTATAGGGTTTCCTGCCTGAGCAGGGGATTGGACTAGATGACCTCCAAGGTCCCTTCCAACTTCTTCTTCTTCTTCTTCTTCTTCTTCTTCTTCTTCTTCTTCTTCTTCTTCTTCTTCTTCTTCTTCTTCTTCTTCTTCTTCTTCTTCTTCTTCTTCTTCTTCTTCTTGTTCTTGTTCTTCTTCTTCTTGTTCTTGTTCTTCTTCTTCTTCTTGTTCTTCTTCTTCTTCTTCTTCTTCTTCTTCTTATTATTATTATTATTATTATTATTATTATTATTATTATTATTATTATTATTATCTTTTATTCATAAAACATGAAACTCAGTCAACTGAACACTTAAACTGACTGGCACTAATGGTTGACACGGGTTGCTGCCAGCATCCTAGGTATCAACCAGGAATCTCCTTAAAATGTAAGATGTTCTGACTAGCGCAATTTTTTGTAGCTTTGCTGGAGTTATTGCAGGAAGCTGCAATTTCTTGATGTATTTTGGAAAGTTTTTGGACATAGTTCCCAGTGCCCCGATGACAGTGGGTATCACTGTTACATGTTTTTAAAATACCATTTATATCCCGCCCTTCTCCGAAGACTCAGGGCAGCTTACAATTTAAGCACAAACCAATGTGCTTAGCAATAGCCTTCATTCTATGTATATGCCTGCTTATTAGGGCTTTCAGGGGCCCCCAAGCGGCATTATTACAAAGTCAGCTTAATTGCCCCCAACAATCTGGGTCCTCATTTTACCTACCTCGGAAGGATGGAAGGCTGAGTCAACCTTGAGCCTGGTGGGACTCGAACCTGCACTAATTGCAGGCAGCTGGTGTTACTTAAGGAGGCATTAGCCCACTGCTCCACCAAGGCTCCACCAAGGCTCCACCAAGGTTTTGTCCATAATTGTGCAGTTTCTATGGGTATTATTATTATTATTATTATTATTATTATTATTATTATTATTTCTGAATGGCCAGCATTTTAATAGGCAGGTCACATATTCCAATACAAGGTTAAAGTAACAGATTCTTGCAAGTCTGAATGTGCTTTTCCCCTCTGTTCCTTTTGCTTTATGAGAACTAAGAACAGTCACATTTGAGATGCTTCCTCGGGTTACAGTCCTGCCCTGGAGTCAGGTTTCTTTTATCTCACTATTGCCTTGGTTATTGCTTTGTCCTGTTCCTTGAAGTTATTCCTTCTTCCCCATGCAACATCTTCCACCATTTTCCACTCATGTACAGCCTGAGAGTAAACTTTCTTTCTTTTTTTATAAATATTTTATTAATTTTCTAGTTTTACAAACAAGTACTTAATAGATAATGTGTTGTCCATTAGTAATTCAGTGGTATAGGTTAACTTCTTCAGTCTACAGCCAATATTACACTATCAAATGTTTCCTCTCTTCTTCCAGTAGTACCTGTTTTCCCACACTAGGCAAATACAATACTTCTTGTTATTAATATACAGTTGGATATCAATATATTTGTTACGTTTTTCTCATAATATCAATAATGTCACTTTTAGTTAACTTTTCTAACCCAAACATATCTTAATTGCATTTGCACTTAATATCCATATGTTCAATCTGTATCCTGTTTTCGCTTTTTTAAAAAAATAATAATAATTTCCCATCAGTGTTCAAAATGTCTCTATTGTTTATCATTTAAAAGTAAGTTATATTTGGGTAACCAAAAGCTTCCCTTATTCAAACTCCTTAGCATTTTTCTGGTTCCCTTCTCATACCAAAGTCTAATATTCTAATTATAAACCTTATCTTTCTAGCTATGATAGTACTTCTATGTCTAGCAATTATCTATTCTCCACCATCTTCCAACATTTAGTTAACACTATAATATCCCACTATCAACAAAAGGCCGTATAGTCAAGGCTATGATCTTCCCAGTTGCAATGTATGGCTGCGAAAGTTGGACCATAAGAAAGGCTGAGCACCAAAGAATTGAGGCCTTTGAACTATGGTGCTGGAGAAGACTCCTGCAAGTCCCTTGGACTGCAAGGCGATCAAACCGGTCAGTCCTAGAGGAGATCAACCCTGACTGCTCTTTAGAAGGCCAGATCCTGAAGTTGAAACTCAAATATTTTGGCCACCTAATGAGAAGGAAGGACTCACTGGAGAAGAGCCTAATGCTGGAAAAGATTGAGGGCAAGAGAAGAAGGGGACGACAGAGAATGAGGTGGCTGGATGGAGTCACTAAAGCAGTAGGCGTGAGCTTAAATGGACTCCAGAAGATGGTAGAGGACAGGAAGGCCCGGAAGAACATTGTCCATGGGGTTGCGATGGGTCGGACACAACTTCGCAGCTAACAACAACATAATATCCCATCTAATGGATGAAAACCTCTATTTTCCTCAGTCTTACAGCCTTAGAGTAAACTTTCTTTTTTTTTCCATCTCCAAATTCCGGAAAACCAATCTACCAATTTTCAATAAATTATAAATGTAAAGAAGTTGGTCTTCAAGTTGCCCATTATTGCTTCGATGAACCTATTTAGATAGGACACATGCTTCTGAATGATCAGACCTAAATCCCAGAGCATGTGAATTGTTTGAAAAAATGCGTTTTACTAACAGATTAAATAGCTTGGTGTGGTTTTCTTAGGTGAGGGGGCATGCTCAACCTGTCTGCCTTACCTGAATCAGAAATTGTGAAATTCTATCAATACATAACATTTTTAATAGCCACACCAGCATCTTAGTCTTCCGGGCAATGAAATTATTTTTTTTCTTACTCTCTCACCCAACTTTCTGGGAAGTCCAGCTTATTGTCCTGGCTTTACAAAAAGAGCAACTGTTGATTTTCAGCAAAGCACAGTCTTTTAAAGCCCCCCCCCCTGTCTTTGTCTCTAGCAGGTGCCAAATTTTCTATTACCCAATTTGCGAAAACACATCATGTTCATCAGGGAGAAGAAAGCAGAAATCAAAGACATCTGGAGATGCCGACCCCGGTATCTTCAGGGAAATCATGATGTTTGTTTGATTTGTTGATGAAGATGTCAGAACTACTCAAAGTTTTCATTACTCCCTTGATTCTGTTTGTTTGGGATGCTGTGAAATGTTTGCCAAGCCTAACAGAGCCCATTCATTAACTAACTCAGGGCTGAATTTCATAATTCAGTTTCTCTTTAGCGTCTTACTTTCTTTTTCCCCCCACTCCGCACGTGTTTCGATGAGACTAATGTATATTCCCTTAGGATCAAAGTGTGTTTTTTGGTGACTTTGCTTGGCACCAAAATGTATGCAGTTGCCCAGTGCCACTGGGCATCACCATGTTAAACTCAATTAGGCAGTTTTCTTGAACAAACATTAAAGAACTCTTTATTTAAAGTGTATGTCTCCATAAACATTCCAGTGCCTAAAGCTCATAGGGGGGGGGAAGAAATATGTGATGAATATGAATAAACCCATAAAAGTATAGCTTAAGGGAAGGGATGCTACATAAAATGAGACACACTGGCTACACTTTAATCTTTGCCGGGTTTTATGAGAGAATAGACATTATGGACCATGCCTTTTGTTCTAATAGGAGTAAGTTTAGAAAGCAGATGGAGATTCTGGAAGAAAGCAGGAGAAATAGGATTCTTCCCCCCACCCCCAAGATCAGATTAGCAAGTAGCAAGCAAATTCAGCTCTTTAATTCACCATGAAAACTGAATCATTCAGGATGTGGGAATCTCTTCTATCTATTTGTGAAGTATGCAGATGGTATGACAGTAGTTGGCCTTATTCAAGATGACAATGAGGGTGCTTACCGCAAGGAGGTTGAGGATTTGGTGAACCATTGGTAAAACCAAAGAGATCATTGTCAATTTCAGGAAAGGCAGGCACAGCCACACTCCTCTGTGTATTAATGATTCACCTGTGGAGATGGATAGCAGCATTAAATTTCTGGGTGTGTAGCTAATGAGTAGTCTGGCTTGGTCACTCAATAGCAAGACACTGGTGAAGCAGGCACAACAGCGCCTACATTTTTTTGCATCACTTGAGAAAAGTAGATCTTCCTTCCCCTGTGCTGAGCACTTTCTGTAGAGGTAGAAGTAAGGTTCTACATTTAGGCAAGAAAAAGCAAATGCACAGGTACGGTATGGGTGGTACCTTGCTCAATAGTAGTAACTGTGAGAGGAATCTTGGAGTCCTAGTGGACAATCACTTAAATATGAGCCAGCAGTGTGCTGCAGTTGCCAAAAAAACCAACCCAATGCTAGGCTGCATTAACAGAGGGATAGAATCAAGATCACATGAAGTGTTAACACCACTTTACAATGCCTTGGTAAGGCCACACTTGGAATACTGCACCCAGTTTTGGTCACCATGATGTACAGTACATGATAGCAGTGTTCCAATATCTCAGGGGCTGTCACAAAGAAGAGGGAGTCAAGCTATTCTCCAAAGCACCTGAAAGCAGGACAAGAAGCAACGGATGGAAACTAATCAAGGAGAGAAGCAACCTAGAACTAAGGAGAAACTTCCTGACCGTGAGAACAATTAACCCGTGGAACAACCTGCCTCCAGAGGTGGTGAATGCTCCAACACTGGAAGTTTTTAAGAAGAGACTGGACAGCCATTTGCCTGAAATGGTATAGGGTTTCCTGCCTGAGCAGGGGGTTGGACTAGATGACCTCCAAGGTCCCTTCCAACTTATTATTATTAAAAAAAACTATTAAAAAAGATGTTGAGATTCTAGAAAGAGTACAGAGAAGAGCAACAAAGATGATCAGAGGACTGGAAGCTAAAACATATAAGGAACGGTTGTTGCAATTGGGTATGTCTAGTTTAATGAAAAGAAGGACGAGGGGGGACATGACAGCAGTCTTCCAATATCTCAGGGGCTGCTATAAAGAAGAGGGAGTCAAGCTATTCTCCAAAGCACCTGAAGGCAGGACAAGAAGCAACAGATGATAACTAACCAAAGAGAGAAATAACCTAGAGCTAAGGAGAAATTTCCTTAGAAGAGACTGGACAGCCATTTGTCTGAAATGGTATAGGGTTTCCTGTCTGATCAGGAGTTTGGACTAGATGACCTCCAAGGTCCCTTCCATCATCATCATCATCATCATCATCATCATCATCATCATCATTATTAATCATCGCACAGTCAGCCAGACGTTCAGACTGGATTTGGCATTTTTATCTACCTATTGAGTCCTTACCAAGGACCTGGGATAGGCAGATGTGGATGTTTGATAGTATTACAGATATCGTCGCAGGATAAAAGCAGTTCCTAGTAAGGCTGCCTTTTGCAATTGACTAATGGTGAATTTGTTATTGTTATTGTTGTTGTTGTTGTTGTTGTTATTATTATTATTATTATTATTATTATTATTATTATTATTATTATTATTATTATTATTATTATTATTATTATTATTATTATTATGCCTTGGTGGAGCAGTGGGCTAATGCCTCCTTAAGTAACACCAGCTGCCTGCAATTAGTGCAGGTTCGAGTCCCACCGGGCTCAAGGTTGACTCCGCCTTCCATCCTTCCGAGGTAGGTAAAATGAGGACCCAGATTGTTGGGGGCAATAAGCTGACTTTGTAATAATGCTGCTTGGGGGCCCCCGAAAGCCCTAATAAGCAGGCATATACATAGAATGAAGGCTATTGCTAACCACATTGATTTGTGCTTCTTAGATTGTAAGCCACCCTGAGTCTTCGGAGAAGGGCGGGATATAAATGGGATTAAAATAAAATTAAAAAAAAATATTATTATTATTATTATTATTATTATTATTATTATTATTATTATTATTATTATTATTATTATTTATTATAGTCTGATCTGGAAGCATCACTGCTTCAGACAAGAAGGCCCTGCAGAGAGTGGTGGGGATGGCAGAAAAGATCCTTGGCAGTTCCTCCCTTCCATCCACGACATCGCACAGAAGCGTTGCTTGAGCAGGGTCCACAAGATTGTCTGGGACACCCCACATCCTCTTCACAACCTGTTTGCCTTGTTCCCTTCTGGGAGGAGGAGGCTCTGTGGTATCCAAAGCAGAACATCCAGATTCATTCACAGCCTTGTTCCATACAGTATCAACCTTGTGAACTCTCAAGCTTCCTCTTTCCGCTATGTATTCCAGATGGACATGATTGATATTTATATGTATTTATATGGAAGGGTGTAGCTATACTGTATATATATGTATATATGTAGCCCATCTATATATGTGTTATGAGACCAGGCAACACAATTTTGTTTTCAATGTGTGCCAGTGTGCCAGTAGGCCCACAGTAAAATAATAATAATAATAATAATAATAATAATAATAATAATAATAATAATAATAATAATAATAATAATAATAATAATAATAATAAATGATAGTAAAGATTATCTTATCTTACTTACTGAATTGTTCAAAGGTGATTCCCAGATAGGAGACGCCATCCTTTTTGCTCACCCTGTGAGTTTGATCTTCTACAAAAGAGTGGTGTCTTTAGTGACTTCCTGACTAGTTGTGGGATTCAGCCGGTTCGCACCACTTCAGCAGAACCATTAGCTACTTTTTTGTTGCCCAGGCCCAGAATGGACTTCGGGAAGTGGCATCCAAACAGAGAACCAGTTGTCCACATATTTGAATCCCACCACTGTTCCTGACACACAAAACTGATCTCTGTAGTCCTCAATCACAATTATTTCAGATGTATCAAATACCAGTTGTTGGAATTTCTCGTTGTACTTGGGATGAAGAGAATTACCAACTTTTTATCTACTGCACAGTGAGTCTTTATCTATGGATCTGAACAGCTCAAATCGTTGTGCCAATTTACAAAAAAATAATAATAATAATGAGCAAGATATCAAAACTCTAGAGCAATAACAATCCTTGCACATTGCAGCATTTTCTGTAACCATCATACAGTATTTTAAAATATTTTCATAACTTCAGTTTGGTGTGTCCGTTGCCTCAGTCATAATAAAATATTCAGAGGTCTCTTCTAATATCTAAATTATTAGAAAACTGAGGAATATAGCAGATGTTGTCTTTTAAGTAACAGCTTTAGATATTTAGAATCCATAGAATAGAAAATTCTATTTTGTGCAGTTTTGGTTGGTACGATGTTTTCTTTTTTTTTTTTTTCAAAGTCACATCCAAACCAGCTGTAACTGGTGACAAAGAAATTTCATTTTTGATTGGTCCTATTCCCAGGAAGACGCTCATCATTATGTGACATTATTATCCATGCATATAATGAAGAAGAATAATTGTTATGCTCCAAAAGTCTTTTTACTGACATTGTAACTAAATTAGTGCTATCAGCCATGGGTTTTGCTCTAATAAAGCTTCTAAAACTGTTGTCTCGAGTAACTACAGAGATAAATTGTGATACTGGAAAGCATGTATGCAGTGCTTTTTTTGTAAAAGAAAAAGGTGCCGGAACTCCGTTCTGAGCGTTCTATGAGAAAAAAAGCTCTGCATGTATGTATTTAACAACTGAAGTTGGGAAGCCAAATCTCCATTTAGCAGGAGAACAACATTTCCTTATCTTCTGTACTCTCAAGTTGTATTACTAATGTCTACCAACCTAAATACTTGACCAACTATTTAAGCAGAATATCTCATTTTCTATATGTAGTAAGGATTGGAGGTCTAAGGCATGGGTCTTCAAACTCGGCCCTTTTATGACTCATGGACTTCAACTCCCAAAATTCCTCAGTCAGGCACACTGGCTGAGGAATTCTGGGAGTTGAAGTCCATGAGTCATAAAAGGGCCGAGTTTGAAGACCCTTGGTCTAAGGGCAAGACAATATGCCTTAAAATAGTCTGTGACTATCCAGAGAAGCGGAAGGGATAGGTTTTACTAGATTAACAGTACTGATTAAGAATAATTTCTGTTCCCTTCAGTTTCTATTAAAAATATGAAGAACGTCAATAAAATCAACTGAAAACAACCTACTAGGATTCTAATATTTCAAAAGATAGAAACCACTTGATTACTTATTAAATTGATTTCTTTGGACACGATTACCTGAAATCGCTGTGATAGTTTCTTAAGTTCAGTTCTCTTCCTAAGTTTTCTACGCAAAGGATGAATTTGTAGGTCCAAGAATAGTCATGTTTATGGTACCTGTTGAGTAGGTATGTTGGGGTACTACTCTGTTTCTCTTTCAGATGTTTGAAGCCTTTTCCATGTTTGTCAGACTGCCCTGACTGCCTTCATTTAGGTAGATTGTGGGTTCTGCTGTAGATTTAAAGTAAAGGTAAAGGTTCCCCGCACATGCGTGCTAGTCGTTTCCGACTCTAGGGGCCGGTGCTCATCTCCGTTTCAAAGCCAAAGAGCCAGCGCTTCTCCGAGGACATCTCCGTGGTCATGTGGCCGGCATGACTAGACGCCAAAGGTGCACGGAACGCTGTTACCTTCCCACCGTAGTGGTCCCTATTTTTCTACTTGCATTTTTACGGATGAATTTGTAGGTCCAAGAATAGTCATGTTTATGGTACCTGTTGAGTAGGTATGTTGGGGTACTACTCTGTTTCTCTTTCAGATGTTTGAAGCCTTTTCCATGTTTGTCAGACTCCCCTGACTGCCTTCATTTAGGTAGATTGTGGGTTCTGCTGTAGATTTACAGAACCACATAAGTGTCTCCAGCTTGATCATCCATTTTTGTTTCATATTACCTGAATGAATTAACATACCTATGGATTGTAAAAACAACAACAACACAGATAATTAAGAAGAGAGAGAGAGAGAGAGAGAATGAGAGAGAGAGAGAGAAAGAGAGAGAGAGAGAGAGAGAGAGAGAGAGAGAGAGAGAGAGAGAGAGAGAGAGAGAGAGAGAGAGAGAGAGAGAGAGAGAGAGAGAGAGAAAGAGAAAGAGAGAGAGAGAGAAAATGAGAGAGAGGGAGAGAGAGAGCCAGAGATGGAGATAAAGGTGAAAGAAAAATAGAATACATGTAGGCCATACATGTTTCTATAATTGCAATTTTGGTGAGGTTTTCACAAAAAGCGGCGGGGTGTGTGTGTTAGACTAAGAATAAGTCTAACAATCCGCTCTGCTCTGGAAAAGTTGATCTTTCCAGGTATTTCCTGGTGGGTTGTATTTAGAATCAGATCTCTGGACCCAAACACCAAACTGTCTGTCAGCAACAAGGATTTATACATCATATTCCATGTACCATTTACCACGTACCGTATATCATAACACCATAGCTACACATAGAACACACACAGAGGTAAAACAATGATATTTTTGGATGAATGGTGAAGTCAACCAAAAGAAAAAAAAATGAAGTTCATAGAATTTCATCTGTATGCTCAAAATGAAGAATTTACATAATAGAATAGAAGCAAAATTAAATATTAATGTCTTGACTTCAGCTTTAAGCTGTGGGTGATGAAAAAGTTGTTTTTTGTTGCTCTCACAAATACTATGTATGATAGATGAATTATGTTTATTGTTGCTCCTGTTACTAACATTCATTTTGCTAGCATGTGTGGAAATGTAAAATCTTAAAATATTTTGCTGCAATGAAAGAAAGAGAGAAAAAAATCCCAACCGAACTCTTGCAAGGCATGGCAAATCCCTTGTAACCCAAGCAATAGGAGTCTTCCCACTTGAGAAGGCAATGTGTTAAAAGAATTGCTGAAATATGCAATCAAAAACACACTTAGTATACTGTATGAACATTTCCTCGGCACATATTTTAGAAAAGAGAAAAAAATAAATCCCTTTCTTTGTTCCATCTACTATGACATCACTTTATGTGAAGTAAATAGAGACTGAAATAAAATTGCAAAGGTGCCTTGAGGTTGAACTTGTCTCTTGGTTACCATTTGAAGATGCTGATACTTGTTCTTGGCAATTGGTATGGAATGGATAAAGGTAAAGGTAAAGGTTCCCCCGCACATGCGTGCTAGTCGTTTCCAACTCTAGGGGCCGGTACTCATCTCCGTTTCAAAGCCGAAGAGCCAGCGCTTGTCCGAGGATGTCTCCGTGGTCATGTAGCCGGCATGACTAGATGCCAAAGGCGCACGGAGCGCTGTTACCTTCCCACCGCAGTGGTCCCTATTTTTCTACTTGCATTTTTACATGCTTTCGAACTGCTAGGTTGGCAGAAGCTGGGACAAGTAACAGGCGCTCACTCTGCTACGCGGCACTCAGGATTCGACCCGCCAAACTGCCGACCTTCTGATCAACAAGCTCAGCGTCCTAACCCACTGAGCCACCGCGTCCCTTATATGGAATGGATAGAGACGGATAAATAAATATATTATTTCTTAGTCTAATCTACATTCTGCAGTTTCTAGCTGATTTTCATCCTAAGCCTCGTGGTAACAAATATCTCTGCAGTGTATAACAGAAAAAATAGGTGAAATATTAATATTAATTAAATATTATTGTTGAGGCAGGAAAAAAATGGTTTTCCTGTCCCTGCTTCCAGATAATGGGCATTACTGTTTATTCTTATCTATGATGATCCTCTGATATATGCTATGACCTTAATCAAGTCTTCTTTATTATTTGCAGTTCTCTTGAATGAGGTGCAAAATTCAGGTGGTGAGATTACTTTAGAATAATTATAGTATGTTAGCAACCTATTGCATTAAGTGACCATAAGCCAAGAAGATCACCAGCTCTGAGTACTGAAAAATCCTCCAGTAGTGAGGATTCTATTGATGTCTCCAAATCTTTTGGGGAAGAACTTTTTTAAGTTCCTCTTGTCTCATTCCTGTGGCTGAAGGAAAAATCCTCATCAGAGTCCAGTCCAAGCTGGGAATACACAACATGGCAACTGCTTTAGAAAGAAGGTGGTAGTTTATTGAAGAGGAGAGCCAGACAGAAAGATGGCTCTGGAAGAAAAGAGAGAGCACATGTAGTAGGGAGTGGGTTTTTATACCCTCTTGAGCTTTCGTTTCGAGTTGTTTCCTGTTCCTGTTTGAGGCTTTGTATTTCTTGTGTCATGTACTTTGACCTAAGTCTGAGTGTGCCTCTTTGGCATTTGTGGGTTAATCCTTTTATGTCCTGTCTTAGAATTTGGGTGGGGTATGTAGATTTTAAAGGGTCTTTGTTTTCCTAATCTCTTCAGTTTCTAGCTGGATGGCTCCAACCTTCTTGAACAGATTATTACATCTGCATTTCTAAAAGCTGGTTTCTGCTGAGCTGTCTGGCTGGAGTGGGGGGTTTGGGGGAAGACGTTTCTGCCTTTTTAAAGATCTTCTCCATTATTCCTTTGGGGAAATATTCTCTGCCTTTTAATATTCCCCAAAATATTTCTTGCTCTGAGGTGTGTGTGTGTGTGTGTGTGTGTGTGTGTGTGTGTGTGTGTGACTTCTCACACTACCTGGAGAGGGTTGCTTTAAGCCCAATTTTTTGCAAATAAATCATCTGATCATGAGAAAACTACCCTCCTCATTTGTAACCGAAAGAAATCCAGGTTGAATGTGGTCCTTGTAGCAAAGAGGGACATGTCTGTTGTATCTGTGCCTTCCAAACAGGCTGCAGGATCACTCGGAATTGGCTTCCAAAGATCCATTCATTGTCTTGGTCAGGATAACAGTTAGAGCTATTGAGATATCCTGGTGAGTATGATAGAACTAATATGGAGAACAGCTAAAGTTCCTTTCTCTCTCAGCTCCAAGTATTAGCCGGCAAAGCTGAATAAAAATAAATGCTCTTAATTTGTCAGGTCAGGTTTGGCAGTGCAACTGGGCAATTTATCCTTAGGTCATGGGAAATGGAAATAACCTGGCTTGCTCTTCTGGAATGCCAAGCAGATGTCATTCATCCATGATTAGGTAGGCAAAAGAAGACCAACACACTGGGATACCGTTTTCTTGCAAATGACCATTATTCTTGTAGATGCCACTGTTCCCATGGACCTATGCCATGGTTATAGGAGTGTCCTCATCCTTTCCCCACTTGATCAATCAAGGTATATAAAGTCTGCATCCTCAGCACCCTACAAACAAGTCAAACCACAAAGCAGCTCCCCTTATAATTCCAGTTTGAAACCAAGTCAGTTCAAATCTCTTCATTTCATTTGTCAACCAGCCAAACCAGTTTTTAATCACTGCTAACTTAAACTGGGGCTCCTCACTATGCTGGTGGACTCCAACACAGGGAACATTTTATGATTCTCACTTTGGGGGGAGTACAGGACTCATTCACAGTAGTTCTGTCCAGTGGTGGGATGCAAATATGTGAACAACTGGTTGTCTGTATGGATGCCACTTCCGGAAGTCCATTCTGGGCCTGGGCAACAAAGAATTAGCTACTGGTTCTGCCGAAGTGGTGCAAACCACTGGTTCTTTCACAGTGACTTAGTTCTCATCAAGCTATTTCCCATCTCTCCCCTGATTTTTAATACCTTACTGTTCTTTGTTCGAATAAAATTACTGTACATATTTCAATCCACACCATATCTCACTAGTCTATTTTCTATTAATTTTCCATTAAGGTTCTCCACCCCCTCTTTTTTGCCTCTGCGATAACGTTGCTTTATGACTTTTGAGTCTTATGTGCATATGGGTGTAAAGCGATAATATGATTTATTCAGTATAATTCTTCAAAAGTGTCTGCCTGATCTATATTAGCTTATTAGCAAATCTAACTGAAGTGGATTTTGCAGTAAAACTTTTTTTTAAAAAAAAAAAAGTATGACCAGATTTGAATTCTCTATTAATTATAGATGCTTTAATGGGATTGAAATCTTGCACAGCTGTAAAACTAACTCTATTGCATTCTGCTAGCAAGTGAACATTGATGTAGTTCCTTTCTACTGCCTATATCTGAGAATTCACAAAATCTCACCCGTCATCCTCAGGCTGGTGACTTTAGCTTCATTCTTCTGGGAGAAGTGTGTGATAGTGGCTGTTTTTTTTTTCTTTTTTAAACTGCCAGAGGGGGTGTGTTCTGTGGGTGACACCTTCGTAATCTGGCCACACGGCAAAGAAAAACTGGATGACTTCCTCACACACCTCAATAGCCTACACCCCAAAATACAGTTCACCATAGAAACAGAAGCTAACAATCAACTTCCCTTCCTTGATGTCTTAGTCTACAAGAAATCCAATGGCTCCCTAGGACACACTATCTACCATAAGAAAACACACACAAACCGCTACCTGAACGCACTCTCACACCACCACCCAGCACAGATCAACTCTGTAGCCAAGACACTCATCTCCAGAACAAAACACCTAGCTGACGAACAACACCTAAAAACCAAACTACACACTCTTACTAACGTACTAACAGCCAACGGATTCCAAAGAAACATGATTACCAACTTAATCCAAAGAGAGACACCCACAAAAATCCAAGACAGAGAACAAGAAAATGGCAAAGCCCTCCTCCCATACTTAAAAGGGATCACAGACAGAATCAGCAAGATCCTCCACAAACACAATATCAAAAAAGCATTCTGCACAGACAGAAAAATATCCACCATCCTAAGAAACCCCAAAGACATAATTGAGTTAGAAAACCAAGGAGTATATGAAATCCCATGCACCACCTGCCCCACCACATACATCGGACAGACCAACAGAAGAATAAGTGCACGCATTGAAGAGCACAAAAACTCACTCAGAAAGGGAGAACAAACTTCATCCCTCTTCCAACACTTTAAAGCCACTGGACACGAAATTGATTTTAAAAAAAAACCAGAACTATCGCCAAAATTGAACATTTTAACAACAGAATAATCAGAGAAGCCATCAAGATAGAAAAACACCCCCACAGCATGAAGAAACGAGATGATACCTCTCACCTACCAGCCATTTGGAAACCTGCCTTAATTGACAGACGTCCCAACCACCAAGAATGATACCAGACCCAAACTCATGATAAGATCACATGACATCACCACCACACAACCATTCAAAAAGCAAATCCGAACCCACAATGATAACGACACACAACCACAAAACAGAAACCCAACTACAGCTGCAACATCAGCCACTTTAAACCCCTCCAAACCACACAATAAGCAAACTGACACCCACTATAAAAACATGGCACCACCACAAACACGGAGCCTAACAAAAGCAGCACAACTCACCAGCTCAGGTCTAAGGCTGGCAGCTGAGACCAGCCCATCCACTCAAAAGACATCACCACCCAATCAGAACACACACCCCATTCGAAACACACTCCCACCCAATCAGAACACAGCTAAGCCCCCACCCAATCAGAGCACACCTCCACCCCATCACAACGCAGCCAAGCCTCCACCCACAGAACACACCCCCTCTGGCAGTTTTTTAAAAAAGAAAAAAAAACCAGCCACTATCACACACTTCTCCCAGAAGAACAAAGCTGAATCACCAGCCTGAGGATGACGGATGAGATTTTGTCGAAACGTTGCCCTGATACCTCCAATTTTACATGGGAAAAATCCTGAATGACCAAAGATCTACATACAAACACCTGCAAAATTAGGCCTGGTCAATATTCTATTTGGGAATATTGGAGATGTTACCTAGCCTTGGTGGAGCAGTGGGCTAATGCCTCCTTAAGTAACACCAGCTGCCTGCAATTAGTGCAGGTGCGCATCCCACCAGGTTCAAGGTTGACTCAGCCTTCCATCCTTCCGAGGTAGGTAAAATGAGGACCCAGATTGTTGGGGGCAATTAAGCTGACTTTGTAATAATGCTGCTTGGGAGGTGTGTGAAAGCCCTAATAAGCAGGCATATACATAGAATGAAGGCTATTGCTAAGCTTGTAAGCCGCCCTGAGTCTTCGGAGGAGGGCGGGATATAAATGGAATTAAAATAAATAAAAAAATAAATAAAAAATATGCATGGCATGTTTTCAAATAATACAACATTGTCCTTTTGTGTGAAAGTTCCGCTTAAAAAATTAATTTTCATTTATTATCTCACTGACTTATGTAACATTGAGTAGAGAAAGATTTCCCTCGTTCTCATCTGCAAAAGTTTTACAACATGAAACAGGAACTCCAAAGCAATGCCTGGAAACACTGATGAACTGAACCTCATCAATTGATTTAACTCAAAGGATGGATAAATTTTACTTGAGCCTCTAAAATATATCAAAGGCAGTACAGAATGAAAAGATGGCCCACTCACTGCTTGGCAAGAAATGGTATTTATCTGTTCACCCTTGACTTTAAATTTGAGAATCTTAATTATACTTAATAATCACATAAAGGCCAAGATCTTTGGGAAAATAACCAGCCTTCTGAAAACTCTGAAACATTTTTAAAGCATTTAAAATGGAACAAAACAATTTAAAATAGAACAAAACAATAACATGTAGTAAAAAATAAATCATTCGTCAAATTGATAATGCCACCTAACAGCAGAGAAATTCTGAGAATTGTAGACTCAAACGAATTAATAACAATAACAATAAAACAGAGAAAGTAAAAAAAAATCTAGAATGAATAGAACCAACATCTTCTTATCCCTAATAAAGACAAATATCTCAGTTGAAATTAGGAGTTCTTGGTGCTCTCTGAACTTGGTTGTTTCATTACCCAAACTAGGTGATACCGTCAGTGCACTGATGATGTTACCTAGCTTGGGTAATGAAACATTTGCAAGAAAACCACCAAGCTCAGAGAGCACCAAGGATGTCACAGTCCTCCTCCTCCTCCTCCTCCTCCTCCTCCTCCTCCTCCTCCTCCTCCTCCTCCTCCTCCTCCTCTCTGCACACCCCCTCCCTTCTAGCACTGATGAAGTTACCTAGTTTGGGTAATGAAACATCTGCAAGAAAACCACCAAGCTCAGAGAGCACCATCCCGCTGTGAATCTTTGGCATGATGCTGTTCCAGAGTCAGACACCACAGCACAGATACTCCACTTCCAAAGTTCCATCATGTGGCACCAATGATGGGGGTCAAAGCATGCCAATTGAATGTGATGGGCAGACACTACAGAGGAGAGATAGACCCCAGTTAGCCAAGACAGGAATTTGAGAACAAATCTATAGAAAGGTCTTGAGGAAGATACCCGTATTGAGATCTGTGGCAGGGCTTTACTTTGGGGGACAATTGATACGAAGCAGGTGGTGATCCAGTTTCAGTTTCAGTTTCAGTTTTATTTGATTTGTATACCGCCCTTTTCCTTGGTAGGGACTCAGGGCGGTTCACAGGGCATATATAAAAAAGACAATACAAAAATTAAAAAAGATTAAACCCATGCCCAGTTAAAACAGTAATACAAATTTAAAACAATAGTTAAAACCCATAATCCCCCATCAGGCCAGACCAGCTATTTCAAACAGGTGGGTCTTCAGGCCCCGACGGAAAGTTCGGAGGTCTGATGCCATCCGGAGCTCCACCGGCAGTTGGTTCCATAATGCCGGAGCGCCCACAGAGAAGGCCCTCCCCCTGGGGGCCACCAGTCGGCATTCCCTGACTGGCGGCACCCTGAGGAGGCCCTCTCTGTGGGAACGCACAGGGCGGAGGGGAGTTGATGCCGGCAGCAGGTGGTCCCTGAGGTATCCCGGACCCATGCCATGTAGGGACTTAAAGATCGTAACCAACACCTTGAACCTCACCCGAAAGACAACTGGTAACCAATGCAGCTCGCGGAGCAAAGGTGTAACATGGGAGTACCGGGAAACTCCCAAGACAACTCTCGCGGCCGCATTCTGTACCAGTTGGAGCCTCCGAGTGGTCTTCAAGGGAAGCCCCATGTAGAGAGCATTACAGTAGTCAAGGCGAGAGGTCACGAGCGCATGAGTG
>NC_138206.1:115021915-115066915 GCF_964194415.1 Vipera berus | reverse complement strand
TAGGCAGCACCTGCAAGCTGAAATCTAGCCACACACAGAACCATGGTTTCGAGAACAAACTTTTTTCTTCTTGGCAGCCATATTTCAGTGAGCTAATAAGGCAGCAAAAGACTTAAGTTTAAAGTTTTGAACTTTTGGCTCAGATATACTTTCTTTCATGGTCCTCTGGCAAAGGGCAATACCTTAATATTTCTGGAAATTTGTTATTCAGGAATCTACTCATCCCTCAGAAACCATGCAAGTCACTTAAACAGAAACCATGAAGGGTGACCTTCAACTCCATTGCAAATATGTATGCCAAGACCTTTGATTCCTGAGAGCAGATGGTGGAATGCCGATCATGAAATATAATTGAGAATTAATCAGAATTCAAAAATTACTCAGTCTGCCAAGTGGGTGATCAAAAATGTGTTTACTGCGTAAAAACTTCACTGGTGTATGTATAAATGGCATTCAAAAGCTCAATGAATTCTACTTAATCCCTAGTAGAGGCAGAAAATGGACATCAATCAAAACTGCACTGAAATTAGTACACAGCACAATATGCCAACACAATATAAATCAGACTTATATAGCCTGATTTTTTTTAAAAAAAGTACTCTCTATAGAATATATTGCAATGATGTCTTCTTACCATTATAAATATCTCTTTGATTTTAAACAAGAAAAAAAAAGAGAGCTATTCGGATGATACTTACTCAAAAGTAAGATCCCATTACAGAGGAACTCACTCCAAAATCAAGGAGCAGAAGACCCTACTTTAATAGTTTGCTTTCTAAGCGAATGTTCTATTAATAAATAAAAGCTGTAAATAATAAAAAACACACACACGAAGAATTCTCAAGTAGCATAATGATGTTATCCCAACATCACATATGATGGTTTGTTGGCTTTAAAAATAGATCATGCAAATTCCTTGGAGATATTACTAGTTATAGTACTAGTAATATACTAGTTACTAGTTACTCGTCCCAGCTTCTGCCAACCTAGCAGTTCGAAAGCACGTAAAAATGCAAGTAGAAAAATAGGGACCACTACGGTGGGAAGGTAACAGCGTTCCGTGCATCTTTGGTGTCTAGTCATGCTGGCCACATGACCACGGAGATGTCCTCGGACAAGCGCTGGCTCTTCAGCTTTGAAATGGAGATGAGCACTGGCCCCTAGAGTTGGAAACGACTAGCCCGCATGTGCGGGGGAACCTTTACCTTTACTATTCAAAGAAACAGCAAACCAAGTTAGTGCAATCACCTCCCAGCACTCTACATATATGCTTCCCAACCACCTCCACCCCCTATCCACCTAACCAGCATCCGGCATGCTGCCGGTAAGACCAGTGGCTGGAAGGATCCATGCACACCAGTAAGAGCCTCCAGGGAAGGAAATGATTCAAGCTTCCGGCTCACTGCTGCTTCTCCACACCGATCAGCTGTTTGGCAGGACGGCTGTGAGGCAATGACCACATAGCTGTGCTCCACAGGGTTCCCCTTCCAACATCCAGGTAACGGAGGAGGCAAGGAGCTGTTGTTGCTTTTTCTGTTGCTGGCCTCATCCACGGCATCCAGATGCCTCCAGCCGCTGGTCTTGTCCCCCTTCCCCTCCCGTTAGTCTCAAGCCCACAGAGGCTTGACATTGGAACCTTGATACCAGACATATCCTGGAAGGCAAAAATCATAAAACTGTGATTTATTTTGGCCATGTCATCATAGGGCATTGGAGAAAGCAACTATGTTTGGAAGAGTAAAAGGAATCGGACTGCCAAAGAACGTGAAAGCTGGACACCATCAAAGCTGACACCAGTCAGAGCACAGAACAACTCAAAAAAAATTAGCGTAAGATCAGAAGATGTGGAGACACTTGGTCCATAGAATCACCAAGAACCGGGCACGACAGAATAGATCACCACCAGAAACAGAAAGGCATTTATGGAAAACAAAATTGTTAAGATTTCAGGAAATCTGTTCAAAGTATATCCCATGAAATCCATTTAAAAAACAGTATATGTTGCATTGGGGATCAGTGATCAATGATATCCTGTCAGAGGTCCTGTATATGAAGAACGTGTTATGTCCCAACAATTATCAATGCATCTCCTTCCCTGTTCTCCATATATCCCATGTACTTTTTTTCCTTTTTATCCCCCATCATACTTTGGGATGAAAGAAAATAACCAAACCAAAATCATAACGCTCAAGATTTCCTGGATCTTATTCAAACATCCTGTCTAATGCCGTGCAACCCAATGTTCCCATCATGACCAGGGTTGCATCAGCTGAGACAAACAAAGACAAGGAGATGAAAGACAGCTCTAAGGGAAAGGAAGAAAAGAAAAGGAGATTTTTGGGTACCGGTGATGCCGTGGAGTCATATTCAGAGAGAGCAATTCAAAAAAACAAACAAACATGTCTTATGGAAAGGGATAAAGGGCAAGGGCAAGGCAAGGCAAAAACAATTCAGAAGGGAAGTAATTTTTGCTTTCTTAGACCAGCCTGAAATCAAAATTGTCTTTCCTTGGCAATTTTCCACTTGTATATAAAATCAAATTAAATGTGATAGCACCAGGGTTACTGATTCAGCTAGAGTCACATCTTGCATTAGACTCTTTTAAGATTAAATCCAGTGTCACTTTCTGCTAGCTGACTCCATGAGCAATTGCATAGAAAGGCAACTACACAGAATATCTATTATTTTTGTCTGGCAACATTTTGATGCCTCCTCCGGCTTCCCAGCCCCCAGAGGTATATAGGTTTAGGTTGTGGATTGGGAAACCATATTGAAAATAATCTTTTTCACCTTAAACTCTATTTGTTTATCCAAAATTAATAGATAGATAGATAGATAGATAGATAGATAGATAGATAGAGATAGATAGATAGATAGATAGATAGATAGATAGATAGATAGATAGAGATCTCAGTGTACATTAGACATACTATATCTTGTCTGTAAAAAAAACCCCTGTCCAATCAATACATGGCATGAAAGATAGAAACTCAAGCTCTTTTTGCTACCATCTCAAAGTCAAAAAGATTTCTATTTTCTATTTAGAATATATATCAGTTGTATTGGGGGGGGGGGAAGGAAAACAAGAAACAAGGTAGATGAATTCACAGTGGCAACAAGTTCTACCACTGGAAGAGTTGAAAGACCAGATTGTAGACAGAATGTCTTGGAGAACATTTATTTATATGATCATTAAAATTTAACACAATTGGCACATCTGTGCATCCATCCAACCATCCAGCCTTTGATTCTATCTTCAGCTTTTGGAGAATTGGAATCATCCTAAGAACTATAGTCAAAGGGACAATAACATTCAGATAGACTTACTTTTAATTATCCCTAACTGAAATGTAGCATTGGGAAACATTATCAAAATCATGAATGATATTGCATAGATGGGGTCTGATTTTCACTCTTTCGTTGGACTATAATTTGGTTGCCTTCTGAAATTAATTGACAGTTGGTTCAGGACAGCAAAGTAAACACAGAATTGCTATGCAGTATGTAATTAAAGCAAGCTTTCATGTTCATTGACAGTGTTTATCCCAGAACAGCAGGTACTAGAGACTGCAAACAAAGTTCTAATCTTAATGCATTGTTTGTAAGCTTTCCAGAGGCATCTGGCTGTTAATAATTAGAAACAGAAAGATGGCCTTTGATTAAATCCAGTTAAATCTGAAGTTCTTAGTCATCTAGGCTTCCTACATTGATGTGGGCCTTTCAGAATCCCAAAAATCAGAATGAACCAGGAAAAATATTTCATTAACAAGATGTAATGAATCTGACATATAAAAAGTCCTGTTCAGTGCAGTATTGCTTAGGGCTCTTTACCAACAAGGAACACACACATAGAGAAACAGACAAACAAGCAGGAATTGTTAAACTCCAAAATAATTCTTTAGTCACCCTATTTTAACATTTTACATCTTGTGATAAAGAGGGGGGGGGTTGTAGATTATTTTAAATTGTAATGTGATGAATTATAGATAAAGCCCTAGTGGAACATGCAATAGTAACAAGATATACATACTATATGTACTATATCAGTATATCTGGGGTCTTTGGTCCTCTCTAAGCTTGATTGTTTTCTTGTAGGCATTTCACTACACAACTAGGCAACATCATTTCTAGCATTCCGTAGTACTGATGATGTTGCCTAGTTGGATGATGAAACATCTGCAAGAGAACAACCAAGCTCAGAGAACACCAAGGACCCCACAGCTTAACTCTCAGGTACAAAGATCTTACTATGTTGGTCCTACACCATATAAAAGGTAAAGGTTCCCCCGCACATGCGTGCTAGTCATTTCCAACTCTAGGGGCCGGTGCTCATCTCCGTTTCAAAGCCAAAGAGCCAGGGCTTGTCCGAGGACGTCTCCGTGGTCATGTGGCTGGCATGACTAGATGCCAAAGGTGCATGGAACGCTGTTACCTTCCCACCGTAGTGGTCCCTATTGTCCTACTTGCATTTTTACGGTGCTTTCGAACTGCTAGGTTGGCAGAAGCTGGGATGAGTAACAGGCGCTCACTCTGCGACGTGGCGCTCGGGATTCGACCCGCCAAACTGCCGACCTTCTGATCAACAAGCTCAGCGTCCTAACCCACTGAGCCACCGCATCCCTTTTCTACACCATATGCATACTATCTATAGTACTATAGAATGCTATAGGAGCAATATCTTTCCTCAGAACCAAAATAAATAATTGATGACAAAGAACCAGACCTGAAAGTCTATTCCTCTTGGCATGTACACAGTACTATGGACCTACTGAATGGATCATAACAATAAGCATTTCATATAGGAATATAGTGAGTTTAGCTGTATTAAAGGGGTGAACGTGTGAGATCTCAAACTGGAAAGCAGAACTGTGTAAATATGAAGGCAAGGGGGTTGGATGGGAGAGACCTCTGTCTGCTGCTGCCATATTATTTTATTCTTTGGTCTTTAATCCATTTTAAAGATAACTAGAGCATCAGCCTACGTATTTCATTTTCTCCTTTGGCACCCAGAGAACCTTACTGCTCGCATGTCTTTCACTCATCAAATAATGCCATTGCAGGCTAGCTCCGCTAGTTTATGAAAGTCCTATCTCAAGGTAATATCCTCACTGTTTATTACTGATTAAAATAAGGTGTTTGCTGATGATTCTCCCAGAGTTTATTGTGTTTGAGTAGCTAAAAGTTTAACTAAGCCAAATATTTTTATGGGTTTTGCTAAGTGAAGTATGACAACTATATATGGACCAAAACATTACATTACTTTTTTTTTCCCCAGCAGAGGAGTAAAAAATTATTTTAAGAGGTGGAATCTTTTCATCCTTTCTTTTCTTCCTTTTTCGAGAACCAAGCAGACAAATTTAATCTACAAGATGCTGGTGTTTGACCACACTACGGACTATATAAAATGAAATCATTAATTGCGGTACAAAATGGCAATATTAATGCCATTGGAGATCTTTTTTTTTTACCTCAGCAGAGGGTGGTGAATTCTTTTGTCTGTAATTCACAAACTTGCTACTTTCATATTGAAAAGAATCAAACAAATCTATGAGACAAAAATATACTGTATAAGCAAAACCAACCTGCTTTACTTCCAGCTGACATTTAAAACACATCTATGTCTTTTCTTATTTTTATCCTTTAACATAACACTTACCTAATATCATAATGGGGGGAAAAACGATTTCTGTTTCTGATCTCACTGCATTTCACTGAGACTAGAATAAAAAGCAGAAAGAAAGAAAAACAACATGGAACAGATTGCAAAATAATTAGTGGGGAGAAGACTATGGAATATTTTAAACCACCTTGATTTTTGGAAGAATGGGAGTCTTCGGGATTTTTTAAAGTAGAACGATGTATGGCAAAGACAGGTTTTCTAAAACTAAAATATCTTATTTTTTCACTTCCCACCTCTCACGGATTTTGTTTCATGCTGGGGAAAAAATAATATTCCCACTTAAATCTTTCCCTACATTTTTGGGTCTTAACCGAGGACCATTATTCTCTTTGAATGGTAAGCATAAGAAAAACCATGGAACATGGCTGCAAGAAAAAAAAAATCCAGTTGGTGTAGTGGTTAAAGGTCCTGGACTAGATGGTGGAAAACATTCTAGTCAGAATAACAGAGTTGGAAGGGATCTTGGAGGTCATCTAGCCCAACCCACTACTCAAGCAGGAGACCTTATACCAGGGGTAGGCAACCTTGGCTCTTTTATGATTCGTGGACTTCAACTCCCAGAATTCCTGAGCCAGGAATTCTGGGAGTTGAAGTCCGCGAGTCATAAAAAGCCAAGGTTGCCTACCCCTGCCCTATACCATTCCAGACAAATGGTGGAGCAGTCTCTTCTTAAAAGTCTCCAGTGTTTGGAGCATTCACAAGTTCTGGAGGAAGTTGTCCAGCTGATAAATTGTTCTAACTGTCAGGAAATTTCTCCTTAGTTCTCTCTTTGGTTAGTTTCCATCTGTTGCTTCTTGTCCTGCCTTCAAATGCTTTGGAGAATAGCTTGACTCCCTCTTCTTTGTGGCATCCCCTGAGATATTGGAAGGCTGCTATCATGTCCCCCCTCATCCTTCTCTTCATTAAACTAGACATACCCAATTCCAGCAACCGTTCCTTATATGTTTTAGCCTCCAGTCCCCTAATCATGCACAAATGCTTCCTCTTGTACAGTAGAAGTCAGAGACTTGAGTTAGCAGATCTGAAACTCTAGCAGCATTTTATACATCCATCTTAATTTGTGTGGACAAGAAATGAAGAACAGAGTTCCTTCTCCATTCTTAGAGAGGGCTTGTTTCATCAATTCGTATACTTTTGTTTCTGCTTTAGAGCAGCTACCGAAACCATAAGACCTTGTAAGATCAGACTGAGGATAAATTAGCTTGGATACATGACCTGAATAAAATCTAAAATTTTATTTTCATTGGTTTTTTTTCTTTATTGTCATAGACTCAACAGCTTGCTGGCTTTGTCAGGATTCCTTAGGTATACTCAAGTATAGTTACTTTTTCATCAATAATTCCTGTTTTCCACCTCCACTTACCACTAAGATTTTCATATAAGAAGCTTTAAACATCTATTTTTTAAAAAAAATAAAATAAAAATACAGCAAGAAAATTACTAGGCATGCACCAGAACAAGCCTTTCCTGCAAATTGGAAGCACTAAACCAGGGGTCTTCAAACTTGGCCTTTTTATGACTTGTGGACTTGAACTCCCAGAATTCCTCACCCAGTGTGCCTGGCTGATGAATTCTGGGAGTTGAAGCCCACAAGTCATAAAAGGGCCAAGTTTGAAGACCCCCTGCACTAAACAGTGTCCTAACTCATCTTTTACAGTATGTACATCTCCATAAATAATGATTTCTGTAATTAAATCACAATTAGCCAGTCAGAAGTACTTTGTGGGGTAAATCTGAAAGGCTACATTGTTTGTACATGCACTTCGATTCCTCGTCACCACTCTTGTTTTCAAACTTTTTCTTAAAACTGCAGTTTTCAAACCTCCTTGGAAAGTGTGTGTCCTGGCATTGATAATTACAAATATTCCAACTAATTTGAAAAGCGTTGCTCTTATGCTCTTCATTGGTTAGTGTAAGTAGGTTTGTTTGTTTTTCACAATGTCTTTGCAATTTGTGTGTATCAAGCAAGTCTCCTCAAGCATGCTTTCATATGATGACCAAATGCCAGCTGGATTGCAACGGCGCCATTCTAATATGACACCTCTGATCTGTTTAATTATGTATTATTAATTACAAGATTCTTGACTCCTGCTTTCCTTGTAAAACAAATCTGAGACTGGAGAAGCAAAGTCAAACGGGCGTCAAGCAATGTAAAGCATCACAGAATGCAATCCAGAGGAAAGGGAAAGGTAAAAAAAAACAATGTTTTCTCCAAGACCAGCATGACTTCTCATGACTATGAACACATCCATTTTCTTTTCTTGTCAACAGCACAAAAGTGTTTTGCATTTGAAAGGAAGCGCCACAATTGAAACCTGTCCAATAGAATCAACTTCACAGATGTGCAATGGTGAATTTTCTATGAAGAATGACTTCATTGCTATTTTGCACTGACCATGATAGAACACAAGATCTGGAAAATGTATTGGCATGTGTCTTTAGAAGAATGTGCTATTTCCGTTTTCTGTGATTGTTTCTGTTTCTTCATATTTACTCTTTTAAACAGTTTTTTTCCCCAGCTAGTTTCCCATGGCTATCAATAGATATCTTAGTAATTCATGCTCTTGCCATATTTATACTTGTGATGTTTGGGAACAATGCTTTTCTCTTAAAAAGTGTAGTGAAGAGAAACTAAGAGAGTCTTTTGAAGTCTCTTGCCAACTCCTCTAAGTTAGCAATCATCTGTTGAGAAGATGAGTTGGATAAAGGCTACAAAGACAAAAAATCTCCAACAGTAAAATATAAATTTGGATGAGGGTAAATCACCATTATTGGTAGGATGACCACTGCATAGAGCCGATCAGCAGATATAGATCTGCTTTTAATAATAATAACAACAACAACAGCAGCAACAACAACAAAAATTGTCAATAAGAAATACAAAAAAGTCTGGACAGTGGACATGGCAGTGCCTGGAGACCACAGAATAGACGAGAAAGAACTGGAGAAGATAACAAAATACAAAGACCTACAAATAAAAATAGAAAGACTGTGGCAAAGGCAATCAAGGGTGGCCCCAATAGCACCTTGGGCGCAATCCCCAAACAACTGGAGCACCACTTGAACACCATTGGCATTGACAAATTCACCATTAGTCAATTGCAAAAGGCAGCATTACTAGGAACTGCTTCCATCTTGCGACAATATCTGTAATACCATCAAACATCCACATCTGCCTATCCCAGGTCCTTGGTAAGGACTCGATTAGGTAGTCAAAAATGGCAAATCCAGTCTGAACATCTGGTTGACTGTGCTATGATCAATAATAATAAAAGTTGGGAGGGAATCTTGGAGGTAATCTAGTCCAACCCCCTTATACCATTTAGACAAATGGTTGTCCAGTCTCTTCTTAAAACTTCCAATGTTGGAGCATTCACAACTTCTGGAAACAGATTGTTCCACTGAGTAATTGTTCTAACTATTAGGAAATTTCTCCTTAGTTCTAGGTTGTTTCTTTCTTTGGTTAGTTTCCATCCATTGCTTCTTGTCCTGCTCTCAGGTGCTTTGGAGATTAGCTTGACTCCCTCTTCTTTGTGGCAGCCCCTCAAATATTAGAACACTGCTATCATGCCCCCCTTGTCTTTCTCTTCATTAAACTAGACATATCGAGTTCCAGAAACCGTTCATTGTATGTTTTAGCCTCCAGTCCCCTAATCATGCACAACTGCATCCTCTTGTAGAAGTCAGAGACTTGAGTTAGCAGATCTGAAACTCTAGCAGCATTTTATATGTCCATCTTAATTTGTGTGGACAAGAAATGAAGAACGGAGTTCCTTCTCCATTCTTGGAGAGGGCTTGTTTCATCAACTCTCAACAAATGTTCTCCTTCATAAGTCCTAATTACTAATGCAAATGTATAGGCTCATACAATGCCTTTGATTTGTTCGGAATTTTACTGTATGTTTCTGATCCCTACTAGCAATTTATTTTCTAATAATAATAATACAAAATGTGTTTCCCAGAACACATATGCATAGCATGGAATCAGTTTTCTCCTAGACATTGAAAAGGTGGTTAGACTGCAAATCTCATCAGCAAGGATGATCTTGAAAGCAAGAAGAAGTAAACAGCATATTTGCAAGACAATCAGAATTGAAAGACTTTTGTGATTTTTTTTTCCTTAGGTGAGGAATGAATCAGGAGCCCCTCTAAATACGGTAAATCAAATTGGGTTGATGCAATCTAGAAACCTTAAGTTATTGACCACATACCAGATGCATTTTTCCCAACTCCATATGAAACTCCTCATATATTCTGTCCATATGGTTACTCATCTGATGGTTCGAAAGCATGTAAAACCAGTGGTGGGATTCAAATATGTGAAATGAAAAATTAGCTACTGGTTTTGCCAAAGTGGTGCAAACCGGCTGAACTGTGTAAAACCATCTGTTACCTTCCCACCATAGTGGTCCCTATTTTTCTACTTGCGTTTTTACGTGCTTTCGAACTGCTAGGTTGGCAGAAGCTGGGACGAGTAACAGGCGCGCACTCTGTTACGTGGCACTCGGGATTTGACCCGCCAAACTGCCGACCTTCTGATTGACAGGCTCAGAGTCCTAACTCACTGAGCCACTACGTCCCTTGGGTTTCTGTGAATAATGAATGCCAGAACATTCCATGAGTAAACAGACCACCTGTGAACTCAGTGGTTTGTTTCTTGTTGGAGCCAGGGGTGTGGCAAGGACCTCTGACATCCGAGTAATGAAGCCACCTAAAGCAGAACTCCGAGGCTTGAAGTGTCCTCAAATCTCATGCTTATTGGACACATAATATCAGCACGGTCAAAAGTGAAACCAACTCTGAACTTTCCCTAGAGAGTCAATGTATCTACAAGTGATACTTCCCTCCCCTCTACCATACTATAGAACACGCTGCCCAATAAAAACAATTCATCTTTGTTCCTCTTTACGGCACCTGCGGGATTGATCTTGGTTCCCACGGGACCGCTCGGTGTTTTGTCTAGCAATTACAAATAGCGATATTACTTCCCCTCATCTATGTGGCAACTTAAAATACAAAAAGGTGGCTTCCGCCATGTTCGTTTCAGAAGTTGACATCTGATTTATGTTTCTACTGTGCTCAAACAGTACTTTCTCAAAAACAAAACAAAACGAAACAGCTTTCTAGCAGGACTAGTGCAATCAACTTTGACACAAACAAAGCATAAGCAAGTGGAAAACATATATGATATTGGAAAGCTATGCATGCATAGTCATACAGTAGCTGATCGTTGTGTAGAAATCAACTGGAAACTCCCAGATTCCCAGGGCTGTAGACTTAACCATTCCTGTAGTTAGCAATGGCACACTACAACTGTGTAACTGCCAGGAAAACTACACAGATATGTCTGCATAGTCCCTAAGGAGCTGAGCTCAATCTGAAGATTAACTTTTTTTTATAGAAAGAGACAAATCCATAAAGATCATTGATTGCTGAACTTTGCAACGAAAAATGTTGACGTGATGTCAGTGAAGCCTATTTTATTTCACTATGAAGAAACTTTTCTTCTGAGAAATAATGTTTCAGGTAAAAAACTTTTTTTTTCTTAATTGACATGAGTCTCCACTAGCTCTTTAATTTTGTACCGGCAATCAATTATGGGCACAATTATGTCAGGGAAATCAACTGCAGGCACAAATCATCCTTCTCTTCCCATTTTGTGCTTCCAATTGATTGCACCTGTTAATTTGAGAGTGTAGATTCTCCCATAAATAATAGTTATCAGAGTAGCAACAACATATTTCTATGAAATTATCATAATAAATTTTAAATGGTAGCTTTCAATTTTCCGAGAATGGGGCCAAACAAAATTTACCTGTGTAGTTGAACTTTCCTGTCTCAATTTTTTCCTGGTTTCTTCTTTGTGTGGTTATCATTTTCCATGTAAAATCCTTTTATGGAAGGAAGGAAGGAAGGAAGGAAGGAAGGAAGGAAGGAAGGAAGGAAGGAAGGAAGGAAGGAAGGAAGGAAGGAAAGAAGGAAGGAAGGAAGGAAGGAAGGAAGGAAGGAAGGAAGGAAGGAAGGAAAGAAGGAAGGAAGGAAGGAAGGAAGGAAGGAAGGAAGGAAAGAAGGAAGGAAGGAAGGAAGGAAGGAAGGAAGGAAAGAAGGAAGGAAGGAAGGAAGGAAGGAAGGAAGGAAGGAAGGAAGGAAAGAAGGAAGGAAGGAAGGAAGGAAGGAAGGAAGGAAAGAAGGAAGGAAGGAAGGAAGGAAGGAAGGAAGGAAGGAAAGAAGGAAGGAAGGAAGGAAGGAAGGAAGGAAGGAAGGAAGGAAGGAAGGAAGGAAGGAAGGAAGGAAAGAAGGAAGGAAGGAAGGAAGGAAGGAAGGGAGGGAGGGAGGGAGGGAGGAAGGAAGGAAGGAAGGAAGGAAGGAAGGAAGGAAGGAAGGAAGGAAGATGCATGGAGATCAGCAAGTGATCTCCTATATTACAGAGTTAACTAATTTTCTATTTGAAATTAAATGACTTTTGAACCAAAAAGCTATGTTTTCAAAAACACTCATTTTTTGCTACTATTTCAGCTAATGTTCACTTTAAAATCAAGACGCTGCGTAAAATTTCTTCTAAGACATGACCGTTTTCTAAATGTTTTGTCAGATGTAATGCTGAACATTTGTTACCAAAAAAAAGTTCGTTTTTTTTTAAATGTTGTCAACTTATTGGAAATGTAGACCACAATTCATTGTTATTGCTGGCAGTGCAGTTTTCAATTTTCTTGGTCTTTTTTTCTTTGTTTTGGTTTAATTTTCAGTTCTGCAGTAATCGTTAATGGATTTGTAAATAAGGTTTCTGAGCAGAGCCAAAAGAAAGGAAATGAGAGAGAGAGAGAGAGAGAGATAAGCAAAGATTTCAGGATTTGATCAATAGATTTTTAGCAGTGGTCTATGCATGCAGAGGGGATGCGGTGGCTCCGTGGGTTAGGATGCTGAGCTTGTCGATCAGAAGGTCGGCAGTTTGGCGGGTCGAATCCCGAGTGCCGCGTAACAGAGTGAGCGCCTGTCACTCGTCCCAGCTTCTGCCGACCTAGCAGTTCGAAAGCACGTAAAAATGCAAGTAGAAAAATAGGGACCACTACGGTGGGAAGGTAACAGCATTCCGTGCGCCTTTGGCGTCTAGTCATGCTGGCCACATGACCACGGAGATGTCCTCAGACAAGCGCTGGCTCTTCGGCTTTGAAACGGAGATGAGCACCGGTCCCTAGAGTCGGAAACGGCAAGCACGCATGTGCGGGGGAACCTTTATGCATGCAGAGTTCTGTTCCAATGTCATTCCAACCGTTGGTTCAGATAATTCAACCAAGAAATCCTCTCTCTCTCTCTCTCTCTCTCTCTCTCTCTCTCTCTCTCTCTCTCTCTCTCTCTCTCTCTCTCTCTCTCTCTCTCTCTCTCTCTCTCTCTCTCTCTCTCTCTTTAAAAAAAAAAACACCTGCAAGGAAAGACCCCTGGAATGACCTGTAGTTTGAATCCAGGTATGCCAAGATGAATTGTTCCAATTTAAGTGTTTTATTGGTAGAAGTCAAGTTCAGATAGTGTTTGTGCACTTCTTGACACCATCAGTCTGGCTGGATCTGAAGTGAGTAATTTCACACTGTTATACAGGAGGCCTGACCCCTGGTCTTATAGTATTTTTTTTTCCTGTTCCCTACAAGTGCATGGTAACTCATGGGTTATAGGGGAAGTTATCTTTACCCGGACCACACACAGCATTTATTCAATCAGGTTTATACAACCATAGACTCAATTTGTTTGAGGAGGGTAGCTGTTCTTAGCTTTGATGTAAGATTTTTTGCACTTGCACAGGAAACCTTGCTCACCTTTACTCCCTTAATGTGTAAGAGAGAATTAAGATCCTTGTATTATTTAAAGGAGTCCATGAGAAAAATCCCAGGATTATAGGCTAGATCAGGGGTCTTCAAACTTGGCCCTTTTATGACCTGTGGACTTCAACTCCCATAGTTCCTAAGCCAGGCATAGTTCCTAAGCCAGGCATATACATAGAATGAAGGCTACTGCTAAGCTTGTAAGCCGCCCTGAGTCTTCGGAGAAGGGCGGGATATAAATGGAATTAAAAGAAAGAAAAAAGAAAAAGAAAGAAAAAGAAAGAAAAAGAATTCTGGGAGTTGAAGTCCACAAGAGCCCTGGGCTAGATGAAAAAGTCAAAATCTGTCCAAATGCAAACCAGGAGCACCCAGACACAGAGACACCAAAACAAAAGCAGGAAGATGCAATGAAAAAAATCACTTTATTGTTGCCAGGGAAATTACATAAAACAGAAAAAGATAAGTTTTATGATGTTTAGAATCAGTATTCATATTGGATATGAGACTTTGGTAAACCAAAATTCAGCATAGAATCTTTCTTTCTTCCTTTATTCCTTCCTTCCTTCCTTCCTTCCTTCCTTCCTTCCTTCCTTCCTTTCTTTCTTTCTTTCTTTCTTTCTTTCTTTCTTTCTTTCTTTCTTTCTTTCTTTCTTTCTTTCTTTCTTTCTTCTATGATCTATCTTCTATCATCTTTCTATCTGTCATCTTTCAGTCTACTTTGACTTATATTTTATCTTCAGAACAATATTTCAGATAGAGCTCAAGAAAAATAGAAATCAAAAGTAAATCTTGGATTGATTTTGAAAATCATTACAACTTGGAATTCCAGTTTTTCAGCCATATAGAGCATCCAGTGCTAATAGTCCGCAGATGTTTTTGTTGTGATCTTCATTTACTTCTCAGCTTCTCTGTCCTTCTCCTTCTCCTCCTTTTGGCTGGTCATATTTATAAAAAAAATGCTTTGGATTATTGCTTGAGTTTCTATCCAGGCATGGTATAGATAGCAACTGAGAAAAGAATTAACCATAACACAACTTTTTGTTGAAGAATGCAATAAACTACAGTGAGAGTTTGAGTAGATATAATATATTGTATGGAATACATCAGCTAATAATTTCTCATTTGAAGTAGGTGAACAGAAACTATGATTAACTTGCAAATTGGCTATGTATTAAACTGTTGGAACATTTGAGTATAGTTAATTTCTGCTTCAATAGGGCTACCGGATATGGACTTCAAAACTCCATTGGATGGCAGCTAAGAAACAGAGAAAATGTAAACTTTCAAGACATTATTTTTTATTTTTATTTTTAATCCCATTTATATCCCGCCCTTCTCCGAAGACTCAGGGCGGCTTACAATCTAAAGCACAAATCAATGTGCTTAGCAATAGCCTTGATTCTATGTATATGCCTGCTTATTAGGGCTTTCCCCCCCCAGTGGCATTATTACAAAGTCAGCTTAATTGCCCCCAACAATCTGGGTCCTCATTTTACCTACCTCAGAAGGATGGAAGGCTGAGTCAACCTTGAGCCTGGTGGGATGCGAACCTGCACTAATTGCAGGCAGCTGGTGTTACTTAAGGAGGCATTAGCCCACTGCTCCACCAAGGCTCTTTTAAGATGGATGGCTGGTTGGATGGATGGATGGATGGATGAGAGAGAGGAGAGAGGGAGGGAGGGAGGGAGGGAGAGAGAGAGAGAGATGATAGATATTTCACCAGCAATTCATTTATGAATGTCTGGAGAATGTGAATTATCGTTATTAAGCTCTCATGATTATTACTGAAGTAAACTTCTGAATCCAATTTCCTTCCTAAGGCAGTTGATGTTAAAAGAAAAATAAGAAATATAATTCTATTTCTTATTCAATATCAAACTTATTTCAATATCAAATTCCAGATGAATATTAGATTTCATTTCATGAGAAGGGGAAAAAAAACTCTACAAAGTAGATAATGACACCTGCTTCCAATCTTTTCATAAAGGTATCTGATTTATAAAATTGATTTCCATTTGCATGTATCATAAATACATGAAAATACAAATACATGCAGTTTCTCCCAGAGAATAAACTAAGTCCATAATACACTTTCTCTTCCTTCCTTTCAGGTGAAATAACAGAAAAGAAAAGGGTGGGGTGGGGGGAAACAGGATTGAGAAATAAACAGACAGGGCCAGCTAAGTCATCCACCTTTTCGTAACTACAAAGTTTGAGGGCATTTGAATCTCCTGCTAATTATTTTGTTTTCAATTACTGATTCTGTTGTTACCAACAAATACAGAACATCCTAAAATTCAAAGGCACTTCTTTTGGGGAAAAATGTTACTTCTCTTCCTACTGAATCAGTTCAACAGTTTCTCATAATTGTTTAAGGGGAAAAAAAATATCATCAATGTTAAGGAATTTGTTGTGCAGAGGTCTCCTTGTGCTACCAAAGAGTTGCACAGACAAGGAAGGGTACTGAGAGCAGCAAGAGTGACACACAGGAGTACACTGAGTTGTAAAAGCAAAAGGTATTTTACTTTTGAGGTGGTGTAAAAACAAAAATGCACAGTCAAAAATAAACAGTCCAGGTCATACACAATAGCAACAGTCCAAGGAGTAATCCAAAATACAAAGTCTTCTTACCAGTCCAGAGGTCAATACACAGTTCAGGTAACAGAGCAAAAACAGTAACAGTAGAGAGCAGTGAATTCAGAGAGAGAAAGAAGCTACGTTCCTAGCTTCCTCTTATGGCCATGAGAACACTTACACACCAATTGGCCAATTAACTTCTTAAAGACATAGCATTATGGTTAATATATTTTCAACCCAACATTGTAGGCTAGCACCATATGCCTAACAATCAAGATATAGGATGTATGTCTTGTGCCATCCCAAAATGTCAATGTTAATGATTACTTTGTACCATAAAAGGCAATAGATTTTATTAGGAGAATTCAAACACGGTTTATTTCAACACAGTAAATCAATCAAGAGAACGTTACCATCCAGAAGTTTGCAGTTCATGGCTTTCGCTGTTCTGAAATGTGGGCTTCTAAAAACCTAATACAAGCCTAGAACAGTTTCATTTTTGACCTTGCCAGAATTGACATTTCCTTCTTGTGCTCATTGCAATCTGTGAAATCCAACTTTTGATGTCATCTTGGATTTTCCAAGGGGAACGATGATATGTCTGACTATTTTTGATTGAGCTGCATAGTAAAGGTCTTCTCCTTTATCTTTGATGATAACTTTTGATGGCTGCCCGTATATTCTGCTCCACAGCTGGGCAGACTTTCTGTTAAATTTTATTTGAAGTGGGATTACTTTAGTTTCTGTATGGCTATCTTCTTTTTAGCACCCCTTGTATATTTTCAGTGCATTTGAACTCGCTATAAAAAAAAAATCCTATTGCTGCTAACAGTTGAAGTGTGGCCAATGTCCCCTGAAGCAGGTTTACAGGTAAGAGTGTCACCAACATTCCAAAATAAGAGAGTAGCATCAGATGATTACAGGATTTGTTTCTACATACATAGGCTTCGAGAAACCATAGCCAAGGAACAGTGGGGTGCTTCATCACTTAGAGAACCTGACACCTCTCCTGCTCAAAGGGCTATTTGTTGAAGGCATCTTCTGATTTTGTCAGCTGTCACTCAACCAACTGTGAAAAAAAGTAGCAGGGTGCCATGATATTCATAGAGCTGTTGGAATCTATGTTGGTCAGAATTTTTTCAGACATTTTATTAAAAATACCAAGTCGTCTAGAAAACTTTGTTAAAATTTGCACACACACACCCCATTTCATTATAAATAGCTTAGTACTTAAAGCTGACTGTGGCCTCACCTTGCTACACAAACTTTGCTATATATATACACATACACATACACACACACACACACACACACACACACACACACATATATATATATATATATATATATATATATATATATATATGTGTGTGTGTGTGTGTGTGTGTGTGTGTGTGTGTGTGTGTGTGTGTGTAAATTTTAGATTGCTAACAGTTAATAGTTAATATATATCTTTGAGAAGGCTTGATTAAAAATAGTTCTATCTCACCATTTATTGTAGCACTGTCTGATTGTGAGAACATTTTTTTTTCTTTCTGTAAAGTACATCTCTAATCCCCAGATAGATTCTCCTGGGTTGTTGAGCTCCACTGACATCAATAATATTAACCTCTTTAGAGCAATCTTGAAGAGAAATGATACTTTTTTAGATTGGAGGGAAAATTTGTGACATTCCCCAGTTGGGTCTTTCATTTTGTTCTGCCAAAGTTGAGGTCAACTCAAGAATTATTGAGGTTCTTCCCCTTTTGATTTCGACAAGCTGGACATGGCACTGCTTATTCACTCCACATTTCTAAACAGAACCAGTTACGTGAGAATGAACGTTAGTTGGTTGGGAGCCCTACTAATCTTTCCAATCACACTGTAACCTTTTTTTAAGAAATCCTTGTTTTATAATAGAATAGAGCTGGAAGGGACCTTGGAGGTCTTCTAGTCCAGCCCCCTGCTCAAGCAGGAGAACCTATACCATCTCAGACAGGTGAATGTCTAGTCTCTTCTTAAAAAATTCCAGTGATGGAGCACCCACGATTTCTGGAGGCAAGCTGTTCCACTGGTTGATTGTCCTCACTGTCAGGAAGTTTCTCCTTAATTCCAGGTTGCTTCTCTCCTTGATCAGTTTCCAACCATTGTTTCTCATCCTGCCATATGGAGCTCTGGAGAATAATTTGACCCCCTCCTCTTTCTGGCAGCCCCTCAAATACTGCAATACTGCTATCATGTCACCCCTGTTTCTTTATTTTTTCTTCTTTAGACTAGCCAAACCCAAGTCCTGCAGCCGTTCTTCATACGTTTTGGTCTCCAGGCCTTGGATCATCTTAGTTCAGACATGTCAAACACAAGGCCCGGGGGCCAGATCCGGCCCGCGAAGTGGTTTCATGCGGCCTGCGAAGCCATCCTGGAAACAGTGAGGGAACGGCCCCCCCTGCCTTGGCCCCTTTCCCAGAGACCCTCCTTCCGCCAGAGACCCTGTTCTGAACCAGCCCTCTTCTCGCAACCCCTAATTAAAAGAAGAGTCTGGAAAGCGTCCAAGGCTAAAAGGCTTCTGCCAAGATTTAATTACGCAGTTAACAAAAACACAAGAGCTTGTCTTCTCAAGCGGAAAAGTTGCTTTCAGCAACCAGCCCCTCCCCAAACACTTCTTTTATAGAGAGCTCAGGGCGTGGTCTCCCTGTGCCTCCTCCCGAGGAGTCCCATAGTCTTTCTTTGTTTGTCCCTGCTCGTCTGCCTCCTGCGTCGGGCGTCCTTGAACAGGGCCAGCTGTGGGTCATCATCCTCCGCACTCTCGGGCTCACACAGCTGAGAAGAGGTCCCCGGCTGAGGACTCTGCAAAGCCTCCAAATCATCATCAGCCGGTTCGTTTCCCTCCTCCCCCACATCTGAGTCCTCCGATACATCGGACCCGGCTGTCGGACCCACAGGCTGGCCCTGAGTCACAACACACCCTCAGATCTGTCCCACTCCTGCCCAGGCCCCCATAGGCACCCTTGTTGCGAACGATGTAGAGCTGGCCATGCCCACCCAGTAGGCCATACGCACTCTAGCCACACCCACTCAGTAGGCCACACCCACCCAGGCCATACCCACCCGGCCCCCTGCGGGCAACCGCAATGCTGATGCGGCCCTCAATGAAATTGAGTTTGGCACCCCTGTCTTAGTTGCTCTTCTCTGAACCATTTCCAAGGTCTCAACGTCTTTTTTTTTTCTAGTATGGTGTCCAAAACTGGTTGCATTGTTCCAGGTGTGGCCTCATTAGGGCTTTAATTGATTGTATGTTCTGGTTTTAAAAATTGAATGCTCTCTAAATCATCTTTTCTGTTCTCCTCTTCTGTTTTTCTTTTCTTTCTGTTATTGAATTGTCATCTGAACACTGGCAGGCCAACTATATTACACTGAAAGGGCTACCTATTCTCTTTGCCTGGTGTTTATTTTATTATTTCTTTGGAGAGTCTCCTCTAGAGTATGTTAAACTGGTTTCCCGCACAAGTTAAATAACAATAACAACAATAATGTGGGACATTTCTAATGAACAAATGAAATTAAGGCATATAAGTTGGGCTAGGATCTTGTTTTATATTGGCAATACTAGTATTTTTAGAAAGTGGATAGACTACACCCCACAACTGTACTAATTACTTTGAAAATTGCATGGTTGGTGTTACTGTAGGTATTTTTATGAACATGTTCATCTGTCCAAACGAAATAAGATCATCATAAAGAGAAAAAAAAGAGAGTTATTTTCTGTCCTCTGTGGATAATATATGTGAAAAATAACTGCCAATTTAGTTGGATTTTAGTTTTATTTCATTTGGACGTTATGAATTTCTCTGTCTGGTTAACAGCAGGGAACATTGTGGCTTCTATATAAAGATTACTTTGAAATATATTATTGAAAAGTACTGTACAGCTTGCTTTGGAGATGATGTCATCTCAATTGGCATTTGGGTTACAATAATAAGAAAACCTAATTCCGCTAGATATATTGGAATAGTGTGTAGATTAGCCAAACAAAATCAGGCATAATAGTTAACTGAAAGTTGCTGAGTTTTCAGCAACAAGGCAAAGGAGATGTGCAATGTAGGGTGATGAAATAATTGGTTGGTAAGAGATACCAGTAAATCAATAGATTTCTATTTTTGCTCAAAATGACCTTCTGGTTCAAATAATTGCTGCCAAGGATTGAGAAATCATGTTTTGTAGTCTTCTAAATTTGGACCAACATTTGAACTTGATAACAAAAATCACATTTGTATCATACGTTCTTTCTTTGTTTTCTTTCTGAAAGCTTTCTTTTATGTCCTATAATGAATTAGAACTACAATTCCATCCAGTGCAAGACACTGAGGTCAAAAGAAATGGCTAGTGTTACAGCATTTTTTCCCCAAGAACAATTGGTCTGTACAATATTAGGCATTAAACATATTTTTAAAAGGCATAATTTCTAAGATTGTAGTCATCTCAGGCCACAGTCTTCCAAAGCTTCATAAGAGAACATGAAATCTTCAGAGATGCATTAATATTTCAGGAGTTTCTGACACACACATACACACACACACATGGGCACAAACAAATGTTGGTTATATAAGACATGAGATGGGTTAGTGACTTGGAAAGGGCGAAGAGTGGAGGAACAGTCCTTAAATTTTTCAGTTGCTGGTGTGTATGCATCTCTCCTTTTAGATTTTTTAAAATCCAGTTTATAAAATAATGCAAATTTACCACAAAAAGGCTTGATGGGATCCTAAATATATAAGGTAAAGGTAAAGGTTCCCCCGCACATGTGTGCTAGTCATTTCCGACTACAGGGGCCGGTGCTCATCTCTGTTTCAAAGCCGAAGAGCCAGCGCTTGTCCGAGGACATCTCTGTGGTCATGTGGCCGGCATGACTAGATGCCAAAGGCGCACGGAACGCTGTTACCTTCCCACCATAGTGGTCCCTATTTTTCTACTTGCATTTTTACGTGCTTTCAAACTGCTAGGTTGACAGAAGCTGGGACGAGTAACAGGCGCTCACTCTGTTACGTGGCACTCAGGATTTGACCCGCCAAACTGCCGACCTGATCGACAAGCTCAGCGTCCTAACCCACTGAGCCACGCGTCCTAAATATATACAAACCACTTTATCTGGGGTGTTTCTACACTTCTTTCTTCACTAAACAATTAGGAAGAGATGCTCAAACTTGCTGGTTTAGTAAATTAAAGGCATTGCATTTTCAAAGGGGACATTATTGCTTGGAATCTGAGAAACCTAGAATGTCTATTGAAAGTGGCTTCATTCTACCAGTTTAAAATTTGATCTAGACCCAGAAGAAGTATATGACCTAGATGTCTATAGAGTTTCTCAGTAATCCAGGTCATTATTGTCCCAAAGATGCTTTTTCACGAGGGAACAGGACTTTCTTGTTTTCCTTTGAAGATGTTTTGCTTCTCATCCAAGAAGCTTCTTCAGAGAAGCAAAACACCTTCAAAGGAAAACAAGAAAGTCCAGTTGTCTTGTGGAAAAGCATCTTTGGGACATATGTGACCTAGACTTTCCTTCTTCCATATATTATTGTAGCCTTCTGAAAATTGAGATTCCGCACAATCTATTATGCAGAAGAAGAAGAAAAAAACATGGCTCACAGGTGACATTCTTTTCACTCCAAAACAGAAGGACCATCTGCAGTCTCACTTCAACAGTTGACAATGACTGATTCAACAGCTGGCATCTTTAGTGCTTAGTCAGCTGTCTTCAGCTTGATGGGTCACACATTGTCTAAAGCAGGGGTTGTCAAACTTGGCCCTTTTATTATTTGTGGACTTCAACTCCCAGAATTCCTCAGCCAGCATGCCTGGCTGAGGAATTCTGGGAGTTGAAGTCCACAAGCCATAAAAGGGCCAAGTTTGAAGACCCCTTGTCTAAAGTTTATTCTGTGTTGTAGATAGAATTACTAACTCTCTGATCTATGTACTGGGGAAAAAAAGAACCTGTGTTAAGGCTACTGATCTTGACATTCAGATATCAGCCTCCAGGCCAGGTTTCAGAGTTTCCCAAGGACATTGCTTGCAATTTGTCACCTCCTAGAAAAAATTTTAGAATGATATACTGTGGGAAGATCAAGGGGTGAAAGTTCTTTGAAAGTTTTTAACAGACTATTTGTCCTCAGTAGGTTGCATCTTTACAATTTTTTTCTTGAAAAAAAAATTATCATGCAAAGATTGAGCACAATAAAGCCATTAAAAAAAGCTGTTACATCGTTCTGTTAACTTGTACATTATAACTTGCAAGAACTTGAACAGATTAGTAGCAGATATCTGAAATAATGTCTTGTTCCATATTAATGGAACATTCAGAGATCTTACTGCTTATGCTTCTTTCTGTAACACCTCTCTTGACATCAATGAAGAACAATGTGTTTTTTTTCCTGTTAAGAGATTAATATTTTGGAACATCCAGTATAGGCTTAAAACCAAGGAGGCTGTCACTAAACTTTCTTTGGCCATTCAATTGCTTCATTTTGTGGCATTCACTATTCCATTTCATGCATTCAGATTAATAAATTTTATTGCAATTATATATTTTTAAGTAGGCAAGAGATGCATTACTTGAGAAGTCATGTATGAATATTTAAAATACATTATCAGCCAATGTGTTCAAGGTACAACAGATAGGTAGTTAGTTAAACTAATTCAAAATTGCTGTTCTTACTGTAAGGAACCAATGACTTGGCTGTTTCTTTTTCATCCACCCCATCACTGTTTTAAGTATACATGGAATTATTCTTAATCAATATATATAAATTTCCTAATCAAAACTCTGGCTGTCCATGCATTGCAAATTCAAACTTGCACATACCTTGAAAATAAACTGTGCTTGATCTTCTCACCATGGATGGTACTTTGTTTTGAAACATGAACATTTACACTTCATAAGGGGGAGAAAGGGAGAAGTCAACACAAGTCCCAGATGTCATGGCTTGGAAACTCTTCTTCCAAAAACAGCATCTGGCACATTTCAGTAGTTAAAAAGCTGTTCCCCTGGTTGTGCTGCATTCTCCATTGACTTTGAACATGAAATTTCAATAAAGTCTTTGGGACTTGTACACAGTGATTTTTTTGTAAAAGAAAAAGGTGCCGGAACTCACACATGTTATACAACCCGCCTAGCCTACCCTACAAGGTTCCATCCAAAAAAGGTGCCGGAACTCCATTCTAAGTGTTCTATGACAAAAAAGCCCTGCTTGTACAGCTTTACATAGCTAGATATTACTGTACACGTTTCTATGAAATGTGTACTTAGTTCAGATGCATTGCCAAGTTATCTCGCTAAACCTTATTTTATGCTTTTATTATAAGTCAAACATCATAATTAGAGTCACAACTACTCAACCCATGCTATTAAAAAAGAAAAAAGAGTGTGTGTGAGAGAGAACCAGCCATAACATTGCATCAAGTTATATGGGACTTATAAGTGGTTGGTATCCTCCATGCAAAAATGAAACATTTTAGAAGGAAAAGAAGTAGCAAGTAACCATGACAAAGTTAAGTTCTGAAAATGGGACATTTTGAGGAAGAATCTAACTTTTACTTCTTCAAGAATAAGGGCTAGTAGAACAGGAAAAAATATTCTCTTTGAATATTCCTGCATTGCTCCATTTTGTGGAAATATCTATATAGCATTAGGCAGGGGTTTTCAAACTTGGCCCTTTTATGACTTATGGACTTCAACTGCCAGAATTCCTCAGCCAGGCATGCTGGCTGAGGAATTCTGGGAGTTGAAGTCCACAAGTCATAAAAGGGCCAAGTTTGAAGACCCCTGCATTAGGGGAACAATTACATAATGGTAGGCTTTGCAGCCTTAAGAAACCAACATGAACTTTGCAAGGGCAAATATATATATATGTATTTTTTTTTGGCTTGCTAACAAAGAATAAAGGGAGACCGATATGATCATTTCAAACTTATTTGTTCTCATCAGTCCGCCACACCCACACTGCTGTGGCTACTGCCTGTAGATGGCCTTGGGCTAGGCTGAAACAGGAAATAAGATTTGTCCCGTGTCTGGGACCAAGCAAGTGTATTCTGAATGCTTAACAAACATTTAAAACATATATATAAAACATATATATATATATATATATATATATATATATATATATATATATATATATATATATATATATATATATATATGTGTGTGTGTGTGTGTGTGTGTGTGTGTGTGTGTGTGTGTGTGTGTGTGTGTGTATTTGATTATTAAGGTGGTTTCATCAACTTTTTTTCTTGCTATTGTGCAAAGTCCTCTACAGATCTCTTAGTCACCAATAAGGCAAAAGAGGTGATCCCTGACAAAGAAGCAGAGCTGGGAAAAGAATGTTCGTGGAGTGTAAAACAAAATTTATAGCTAACTTGAACATTTATGGTGCCATTTTTGACTTCTTGCAGGTCAACTCATTAAAGTTAAAGGAAACTGGTCTGTGCACTGGAAGAAAATTTAAGATTATGGCTACAGAAAGTTGCTGCTCATGGTAGAAACAACTGATAGAAGTTTGAGATGACCAAGATTGAAGAAATACAGAAGATCAAGCCAGAAGTCATTCCCAGAGAATAGAAATGGATCAAACTAGTGGTGGGATTCAGCTGGTTTGCACTGGTTCGGTAGAACCGGTAGCTAAATTTTGCTGAATTCGGAGAACTTGCTGAATGCACACTGCTTCCGGAAGTCTGTTCTAGGCCTCGTAGGCCTGGAGTAGGCCTCCAAGGCATAGAACGGCCCACTGGAAATATGTGGATATCACTTCCAGAAGCCTGTTCTAGGCTTCGGAGGCCTGGAGGAGGCCTCCCAGGCCTAGAACAGCTGACCAGGAAGTGCATGGATGCCACTTCTGGAAGTCCTTTCTAGGCCTCGGAGGCCCAGGTCTGCATCCAATAAGAGAACCGGTTGTTCAGGTATTTTAATCCCACCACTGGATCAAAGGATAAATCAGAAGATAGGACAGTAGAAGGAGCCAGAAGTCCACATGAAAGGAAGAACCCCAGCAGAGATCAAAATCAAAAGTTAGAACCACAGTTAGGCCAACTGATCAAATAGCACATCAACATTTTAAAAAGACCACCTGACTAGGTTACGTTTCTCTCCAAAAAGATCCAGTAACCCTTCAGTCTTGAGGCTACTAATGTCTTTCTAGAATATTTCCATCTACCGCTCTCTGCACATATCTAGATACTTGTCACCCGACTTAATACAGGTCATTTAGTGACCACTTGAAGTTACAGTGATTAGGACCATTTTTCACACTTATGACCATGGCAGCATCCCCAGGGTCGCGTGATTTACATTTGAATGCGTTTGTGAAGGTTGCAGGTCCCCGGAGCTACGTGATCCCTTTTTGCGAAGATTTGACCAGCAAAGTCAATTGGGAAACCAGTTTCACTTAACAACCATGTGACTAATTTAAGAACTGTGGTGAGTCACCCGTCGAAGGAAGTCATAAAACGGGGCAAAACTCGCTGAACGAATTTCTAACAACCACATAAATTTTGGGCTCGGTTTTAGTTGTAAGTTGAGGACTACCTGTATACAAGGACGATAATGTTACCCCTTAGTTTAGATACCACAATTAGGATAATTTGCTTGTAAAGAACCAGCAAGGCCATGAATATGGATGGTTCATAGTGGGAGCAAACTAGAGCTCTGAGATGTAGTAATATCACAGGTGAAAGAGAAACTGTAATTTCACTACTACAAACCACGGTCATAACTGTACCATGTGTCTTGTTATATCTGATTAATATGTCATAAGTAAAATTGATAAAAGAGGGCCCAACTGCTTTAGAAGCAGGTTTAGAACCAAGGACATATAGCCAAATGCCCTTCCTGATGAAAGTAAAGGGCAGTGCCTGAATAAGAATAAGAATAAGAATAAGGTTGGAAAGGGTCTTGGAGATCATCTAGTCCAACCCCCTGCTCAGGCAGAAAACCCTATACCATTTCAGACAAATGGCTGTCCAGTCTCTTCTTAAAAACTTCCAGTGTTGGAGCATTCATCGCTTCTGGTCATCTGAATAATAATAATAATAATAATAATAATAATAATAATAATAATAATAATAATAATAATAATAATAATAATAATAATAAAGTTGGAAGGGACCTTGGAGGTCATCTAGTCCAACCCCCTGCTCAGCCAGTAAACCCTATAACATATCAGACAAATGGTTGTCCAGTCTCTTCTTAAAAACTTCCAGTGTTGGAGCATTCATAGCTTCTGGAGGCAGGTTGTTCCACTGGTTAATTGTTCTCACTGTCAGGAAATTCCTCCTTAGTTCCAGGTTGCTTCTCTCCTCAATTAGTCTCCATCTGTTGCCTCTTGTCCTGCCTTCAGGTGCTTTGGAGAACAGCTTGACTCCCTCTTCTTTGTGGCAGCCCCTGAGATACTTGAAGACTGCTATCATGTCACCCCTCGTCCTTCTCTTCATTAAACTAGACATTCCCAATTCCAGCAACCGTTCCTTATATCTTTTAGCCTCCAGTCCCCTGGTCATCTGCATTCAGATGACACTCTGATATTTACATGGATTTGGGAGACATGAGGAGTCTGCAGTTGTGGGTTGAGAAAGCAAGCATGCCGCAAAAACAGGACAGAAAAACCTGCACTGGAAATAAAGGAATAGATTGAATACAATAGTAATCTTGAATACAATAGTAATAGTAATCTATTACCTTTTAGGAGCAATTCAGAGAGATAAATTCTCCATTACCCTTTCTCAAACCATAGATGCAATGCCCCAAGAAATCTGTGCCAAGTAGGAAGCAATTCAATATATTCGGATATATTTGGAATATTGACACTGAATAGGTCCTTTCAGTGTGTTTCATTTCTCGTTCTCTTTTGCCTTACCCTCAGGCTCTTGCTGACAAATTAATATCACTGTGTCACTCGTATTTGGATTAGCTATTCTGTCCATGCCAAGAATAGCCTAAAAGAGATGGACCTCTGTGTACATTTTATTTTGAAGACAGTCAAAGTCACCTTGGATGCGGAGGAAAAAAAAGAGGTCCTTTGTTTGAATAACATTTATGTTGTTCTAAATTTATAAAGGCTGTCAGATCAGAACTGCTAAATGAGCAGCAAGCAGAGGAATAGTCTTTGAAATGGAAATGGACATTCATCGTTGCATTAATTTATTCATTTATAGTGATTAGAGTCAACCCTAGTTCAGGGAGCTGTTTCTTTGCTTTCATAAACAAAAAGCGCACACGGAGTTGGGGAATGAAACCATAACCTTGCCCTGAAGTGCCTTCTTCCCAGAGGTTCAAATTATTGACTCAATGTCTGTGGAGATTCTCAGTCATCCAGATCATGGTTGTCCCAAAGGGCTTTTTCAAGAGGCAACTGGACTTTCTGGTTTTTTTTTTCTTTGAAGACGTTTCGCTTCTCATCCGAGAAGCTTCTTCGACTCTGATTGGATGGTGGGAAATGGAAGGATTTACACTCCTTGCAGACAGCTGGTCATTTGCATTTTTTTAGAGAGTCATTGAGGCCACCTGGAGGCTTATCTGTGTCCTCAGGGTCACCTGAGTGGCACAAATGAGTGTGCAGCCTTCTTGGAACTGTTGAAAGGGCTGTGCTGTACACTGGAGATAGATGATGTTGCATCCCTCCCCCTATGGATTCAAACCCAGTAATCATGGTGATGAACTCATGGGTGGGTTATTCTAATTTCAAAACTTCAGATCCCATCAGAACATTAGATACCTACAACTATGGTCCCTGCTCAATGTCTCCAAGGCACGCACATTTTGGAATAGCCATGAGTTTGTGGTTTGAGTTTGCTTCATGCCTTTGCAAAGAAACTGCAGGATTTCAGTCTGTAATATCATGTGCCTTGATTTATCAACCATGCATAGAGTATGGAGACTTTGAGTGTATGGCTGTGATAAATACGAACAAGATAGATGGCTCTGCAGCTATTGAACAGTCACACGTAAAAATATTAAAATAAGACCTGTAATTTCCCCCCCTTAGTCCTTCCTGCTCATCACAGCAGCTTTCATATCCTTCATATTCATCAACTTCTAAAACAAATGAGTTATTGTCAAGTATCAATAGAATAGAATAGAATAGAATAGAATAGAATAGAATAGAATAGAATAGAATAGAATAGAATAGAATAGAATAGAATAGAATAGAATAGAATAGAATAGAATAGAATAGAATAGAATAGAATAGAATAGAAACTGTAAGGGACCTTGGAGGTCTTCTAGTCCAGCCCCCTGCTCAAGCAGGAGAACCTATACCATCTCAGACAAGTGATTGTCCAGTCTCTTCTTGAAAATCTCCAGTGATGGATCACCCACGATTTCTGAAGGGAAGCTGTTCCACTGGTTAATTGTCATCACTGTCAGGAACTTTCTCCTTAATTCCAGGTTGCTTTTCTCCTTGATCAGTTTCCAACCATTGTTTCTCATCTTTCCCTCTAATGCTTTGGTGAACAATGCTTATCTCCAGTATGTTTTTCATTCTGCTGTCAAGAGAGCCACAGGACTTGGAGATGTGAGTAACACAACATTACTGTCAATACTTTCAATGTTAAAGTTTTGAGTCGGTTTTTATGAATTACTTTCCTGTCTCCAGGGAATTCTGGAACTACAGCAGCTTGACTTTGGACTCCATTTAACCTTATCATCCTACTTCTGATATTCATTAAAGTCATTTATCACTTTCAAATTGGTGCTTAATAATGCAGCGAGTCCTATTTTTAGGGTGATGGTCAATTATCGTAGCAGGATTAACAAGGAAAGTATTAATTAAGGCTGCATCAGGTGTCTCCTTCCTTACGTTACTATCCATTTGAAGAAGCTCTTTTCACATTCTAACCTCAGCAAAATCTGTATGGGTCAAAAGGTTTTCCTGACTGATCTTCATTGGGGACTTTATTAAAAAGTTAATGTGTCCAAAATCCAACAGGTTGTTTTTGCATAGAAAGAGGATGGTGAGATGGGATATGGAAGGAATTATCATTTAAATAACTTTATTCTGTTCTATTTCCTTGCCTATTTCAATAAGCTAACACACAAAAGACACAAAAATTCCTGGGTTCATTTCACTTGACAGCTCCCTGGTTCTCAACACTTGGTTGAATTCAGGCATTCCTCATTTCCAGGCTGTAAAGGGAGATCAAAAAGGCAGCACGTAAATTTTACTTTCCTTTGATGTCTATGGAAAGCAGAATGTATCAGGACTAAATACAACGAGATAGACCTATCACAGAGAATATGATATTTGACAAAGTTTAACTAATTAATTGTTAAGATAATGTGCAACGTAACAACTGCATTTTCCTAATATTCTAATGTTCTGTGCCTGACACATGGCGAGGTGTTATTAGTATTTGGGAAATGATTCTTCTATTACGCTAACTTGGAATCGATCCAGCTCTGCTGGGTATGCCTCAAAGTGATTGATAGGGCCATGTCTGGTTCTTGCATGAGAACCAGTGGTGGGATTCACCTGGTTCACACTGGTTCAGCAGAACTGGCAGCTAAATGTTGTTGAGTTTGGAGAACCGGCTGAACCCACGCTGCTTCTGGAAGTCCATTCTAGGCCTGGGAGTCCTGGAGGAGGCCTCCCAGGCCTAGAACAGTCCACAGAAAGTGTGTGGATGTCACTTCTGGAAGTCCTTTCTAGGCCTTGGTGGCCCAGGCCTGCATCCATGCAGATAACCAGTTGTTCAGATATTTGAATCCCACTACTGGTGAGAACATCCCTTTTCTGTTTCATCAAACAGCCCATCATTTCCAGACTTCTATACAAGTGGGATTTTCCAACAAGGCTGCTTGAGAAGGATCCTCCACGTCTCGTATCATGGCCGCATCACTAATGAAGAGCTACTACAAGGATCAGCTGTAGAACACCCACCGAGAACTCTGAACGAACATTGAATGAGGCTTGTTGGTCATATCTTATGCATGCCTAAAGACTGGCATCCAAAAATTGCTCTACATCGGATACCTCCTGGAGGAAAGAGGAAATGAGGCCAGCCTCAGAAAACGTAATGCCAAACACTTAAAGAAGACCTTAAGATTATTTATGTCCCTTGGGATGATGCTATGAATGATGAAAGCCACTGTAAAACATTTGCTATCCAGTGAGGTCAGCAGAGGATCTGCTGATGCTACTGCTGCAAATGGAGGGTGAGAGGGAGATCCATCTGCTTTCAACCTGAAAAATATAGGCAGATTGAGTATATGACAGAGGGCTCCTGGGTTCATGCTTGCAAAAGCTATGAAACTCTTATCCCTCATTATTTTAAGCTTCCATAACCCTAACATGGTTCAGAACACCTGTGATTCATTTTTTTGGATTGCTAACAAAGAATTAAAGGGAGACTAATGTGTTTGGGGCCTAGCAAGGTATTCTAAAATACTTAACAAACACTTAATAGATAGATAGATAGATAGATAGATAGATAGATAGATAGATAGATAGATAGATAGATAGATAGATAGATAGATAGATGATAGATAGATAGATAGATAGATAGATAGATAGATAGATAGATAGATAGATAGATAGATACACACACACACATACAAATATGAGAGAACTAAGAAGAGAATTTCTGACAGTTAGAACAAATAATCAGTGGAACAACCTGCCTCCAGAATCTGTGAATGCTCCAACACTGGAAGTTTTCAAGAAGAGACTGGATAGTCACTTGTCTGAAATGGTATAGGGTTTCCTGCCTGAGCAGAAGGTTGGACTAGATGACCTCCAAGGTCCCTTCCAACTTTATTACTATTATTATTATTATTATATATACGAGAACAAGTGTTTCATTTCCAATCCATCCTTGCTGGCTTTTCAGCTCATATTGCACATTGCAGGAGGTGTTTTACTGACATGGAAGTGAACCAGGAAATATTAAACAGATAATTATAATGCAACCGAAGCCTTCAGTGTGTGTGTGTGTGTGTGTGTGTGTGTGTGTGTGTGAGAGAGAGAGAGAGAGAGAGAGAGAGAGAGAGAGAGAGAGAGAGGGAAGGAGGGAGGGAGGGAGGGAAAATAGAAATAAATAAAACAATAAATTGCCATTGCTTATGCAAAATCTGGATGAGTTCCCTATTGAGCCAAGTGCTGAACACGGCTCTGCTTTGCCAAATGATCAGCCATTTTTTTCCTCTTTTGGAAGCTCCAGGCAGTTGACAGAAACCAAAGCCAAAAATCTAATTAACAAGTAAACACGAATCAGCCTGTTAATTTCCAAGGGATTAATACTGCTTAATTATGTTTTGTATCTTGGTCCAAATATTTGTCAAATCCCAATTGTGGCACCATACATAAGAAGATAAGAGCAGGGCTGGATTAGGCTGCAATGCATTATCTGGATCGATTCTGAGGGTGGGGGGGAACCTTCAGGAACATATGAATGGGTTGCATTGATTCAGATATATTTAATTATTCCAACTTGACGTTCCAATCAAAGATAATTGCAGAAAATCTGGGTTGTGCAAAGAGCCACTCAAAATTACTCCCCAGTTGTTCTTGCATCAGCAGAAATTTCTTAAGCCCAAAGACTCTGGGGTCAGTTGAGAAGAAGCTCGTTGCAGTCAAGATGATTTATTGTTCACCCCTATATACAAGAATCTAGTCAACAAACAGTCAGGACTAAATTGGTGCTAGATAAGAGTTAACAGGATTCAAGATGGGTTGGACCTAGATCATTTGTGACAACACAACAATTCTAGGCTGATTCCTCTATTGACTCTGCCATCAGGCTCTGCCTGCTCTTCTGCTACATGTGGTTTTGGATAGGGTTGCAATAAAGAGGAAAATAACATGACAACACCAGTGCAGCAAAGAACAGCAAAGACCAAAAAAAGAATAGTGACATATTTTTCACTAATTTTACTTACCCAAAACTCCAACTTTTCAAAAATGTGCTAGAGAGTAAGGCAGTCTAAAAGTTACCATGGACAATTTCAAGGATCCTGCATTTGAGGGGCCAAGTAGTAGTTCATGATGCGAGGAATCTATGCCCCGGAGGACAAAAGTTGATTTTAAAAACAGATTGAAGGAAGTAGTTTCCCTCCCAGGATAGTTCAAGGCTACTTGAGGGCTTCTTGAAAATAGTCACCAAATTGTCTTCCAAGGGAAAAAGAGCTGCAACCCAAACTGGCTTGCTTTAAATCACCCTGTCATCTGACAGTAACAAGGTCCCCAAAGTCTTCCAGACAAAAATAAAGACAAAGAATGGAAACAGGTTTTATTTTAATCCTTTACACTTTTTGTTTTGTTTTGTTTTTTTACTGGCTTGTTTTAAAACTTGTGGCTTTACTGTTGAATCCTCCTCTTCCCCCCCCCTTAAAAAAACAGCAGGTAATTTATTTATTGTACACCATTCTGGTCCCCTTCAGAAAGGGGAAAAACATGTTATCATCAACAGCAGTAACAATAACAGACCAAACAATATTCAAATGTTCTGAGTTTATCATTTCATGGTGATTATTGGTAATATTTTAAAGAATTTTGTTGTGTGCCTATTTACTAAAAAAAATACTGTAGTAGACTAACACTAAACTAAATTAAATCAAATTACTGCATGGACTGTTTGATTTGCTGATGATCTACAGGACAAGCTCAGATGTGTACTTGCAAACTCAGTGCAGAGATAGATGAAGGATAAAAAAAGGGTTCAGATGAATGAACCTTACAGTAACAAGGATAGTTCACAAAGGCTCTGTAAGTAGAAAATCCATCCAAATAGCCTCCAGTCTTTTTTTGTGTGCAAAAGTCTGGTTAAGGAATAGATAATCAGTTTGCAATGTAATCTCAGCTAAATTAGTATTTAAAAGGAGCCCAGCAAATGTTAATGATCCAATTATGCAGATTGAGATTAACACACACAGAGTTTGGTGTTGTCGTGTTCATGAACCTGTGGAAACATAAATCTGCTTGTTGGGGGTTATCTATTGTGGCTTCCCATCTAGAAGAGGGGTCCCCAACCCCCCATCCGTAGACTGGTACCAGGCCGTGGCATGCCAGCAACCAGGCTGTGCAAACAAGCAAAGCCTTATCCGCGGGATGCAGGCAGCAGACAAAATCACATACTCTCCAGTCTGTGGAAAAACCTTTCTCCACGGAACCAGTCCCTGGTGTCCAAAAGGTTGGGGACCTCTGATCTAGAGCCCAGAAGACACAAAATAAAAAGGCTTCCAGAAATACATCAGCCAACTTGCTCATTCTGATGAGCCTCTCGCTACACTCCCTGTCACTATATGATGGAGGAAGCATTCCTTCCATTGCAAGATTAATTATCCCAAAGGTGCTTTTTTTCCCAGGAAGCAACTTGTGTTTCTTTTGAAGAGGTTTCACTTCTCATCCAAGAAGCTTCTACAGCTCCAACTAGATGGTGGGGAGTGGTAGGGTTTATATTGCTTGCAGTCAGCTGGTCATTTGCATTCCTTTAGAGAGTCCTTGAAACCATTTTAGAGGTTTACCCGTATCATCAGGTATACCTGAGTGGTGCAGGTGTGTGTGGAGACTTCTTGGCTGCAGGAGGTTTTCTGCTGTGTGTTGTGTCCCTTCACTGTGGAAGACAGGCACAGACTGTTGAGGATGAGTCTGTGCTGTCTGCATCTCAAACTGAAGCGTAAATGGTTCCTGTAGTCTGCAATGTTTTCTGGACATCCATTCATACTCCCGCAACATTCGAAGAATGTTCATCCCAAAGGGCATCGCTAAATGTCTACGGAGATTCTCAGTAATCCAGGTCATGGTTGTCCCAAAGATGCTTTCTTGAGTTTCAGTGCAGTTGCCTCCTGGAAAAAAAAAAACCAGCTTTGGGACAACCATGTCCTGGATGACTGAGAATTTCCAGAGACATTCTGCAAGATTAATTCTTCACTTCCTCCAGAATCTAAAATCAAGCTGCATTTTTGTTTAGGTTTTTTTGCATTTTCTATATACAGTCAAGAACCTCCAAAATGCAGTACTTGCCCATAGTACAAGCACCTCACATCAACCCTGTGTCCATATTTTTCATTGACTTAATGCCACCGGGCTGCTTTTTTAGGCAACACCGTAGCATCTTTTATTAAGTACATATCACAACAGAAAGTGGGATAAAATATATTGAGCAGCATCAGGAAAAGAAAGTCCTTCCCTGTCTGTGTCACACTGAATACATGGCACAATTGCCTTGATTTATCCTTTGTGATAATTGTCCCGAGTTTTTTTTTTATTATTGTTGTTGTTTTGCCTTAAAACCTATGGCAGATGTGTTTTTGAAAAATTATGCCCGTCACCGAAAATTTGGAAGGTGTCTTGGAGTGCCCAATTATGCAAGAGTTATAGCTTGTATGAGGGATACCTACTGTTTTAAAGGATGAAGTGGGATTTATAAATTTTCCACACAGGAAGTTGTGTCAGAAAGATTTAATGGAAGGGGGATGGGAAAAAAAGATAGTGACTATAGTTATTTTTGTTTTTCTGACACCTCTTTTGGAAACACCAATTAATTATTAACTGCCACGGTGGCTTAGAGGCCTAGCTCAAATAGTTTACTCATACATTTTTATTACATGTTGTTTTTAAGAACTGCATAATGTATAATGCAGGTGGCTGACTCATTGCCCATACTATTTTAACTATTTATATCAGAACAACGTAAAGCAGAAGTGAAGGATGGGAGAAAACAGGCTGAGCAGTGTGAAAGAAGTCTGGATGTTCAATCAATCAGAAGAGAGCTGGAAGGGACCATGGAGGTCTTCTAGCCCAGCCCCCTGCTCAAGCAGGAGAGCCTATACAATTTGATTCAAGTGGTTGTCCAGTCTCTTCTTAAAAATCTCCAGTGTTGAAGCACCCACAACTTCTGAAGTTAAGCTGTTCCACTAGTTAATTGTTCTCATTTGTTAGAAAGTTCCTCCTGAATTCCAGGTTGCTTCTCTCCTTGAATAATTCCATCTATTGTTTATTGTCTTGCCTTCTGGTGCTTTGGAAAATAAGCTGACACACACACACACACACACACACACACACACACACCCCTTTGTGGTAGCCCCTCAAGTACTGGAATACTGCTATCATGTCACCCCTAGTCCTTCTTTTCTCCAGACTAGCCATACACACTTCCTGCAACTCTTCTTTGCATATTTTAGTCTCCGGGTCTTTAATCATCCTAGTTGTTCATCTCTGCACTTTTTCCAAAATCTCAACCTCTTTTTTTTTACCAAATCTGGATGCTGTATGTTTTTGATAGGTAAATCGGGTCTCAGCAATGAGATGCATCTGCTAAAAAGGCAAACATTATCTTGAGATGTCTTAATAGGAACATAGTGACATAAATCATGGTAAGTAACTCTTGCAGTCTATCGTACCATTTTCAGATCCTATTTGGAGTGTTGTGGACCACAATTGAAAAAAAAAAGTCCAGTGTCATTGAAATAAGGTCTATTAAGTTGGCAGACTATTCAGAAATCAAATTCTGCAAAAGACTGTTAAAGGAACTGGGTATGTTTGGTTTACACAAGAGACCAGCTGAGGACTGGAGTAAGGGTTAACTTGATAGCACTTGTACCACCAAATAGGAAATGGGTGATAGGTTGTAGAACAAGAGCCGGTGGGTAAAAATTATAAAGGAAGAAGGAAATGATCTGTAAAGTTTGTTGCTCGCAATGCAGGGCCCTTTTGAGTTTTTAGACATGAACCCAATTTGGACCAGTTTCACTCTCTCAGCCCTTGAAGAAAAAAAAAAATATCTAAAACATTTAAGAAGAACCAGGCACATACTATCATCTTTGGTGGACATGCCCTAAAGCCAAAAGATTTTGGTCAAGCACCCAAGCAGCTTCACGGAGGTGCCTCAGCTAGAAGCTGATAAAGCTTCTTCCTTTTCTACCCCAGCAGAGACTGAGAAAGTAGCAATCCAATAAGGTAAAGGTAAAGGTTCCCCCGCACATGCATGCTAGTCATTTCCAACTCTAGGGGCCGGTGCTCATCTCCGTTTCAAAGCGGAAGAGCCAGCACTTGTCCGAGGACGTCTCCGTGGTCATGTGGCCGGCATGACTAGATGCCAAAGGCGCACGGAACGCTGTTACTTTCCCACTGTAGTGTTCCCTATTTTTCTACCTGCATTTTTACGTGCTTTTGAACTGCTAGGTTGGCAGAAGCTGGGATGAGTAACAGGCGCTCACTCTGTTACGCAGCACTCAGGATTCGACCCGCCAAACTGTCGACCTTCTGATTGACAAGCTCAGTGTCCTAACCCACTGAGCCACCGCATCCCTTCCTTGGTATCAATTTAGATAGTGGCTGAGAAAGCAAGAGATGGTGAGTTCTAGTGCCACCTTAGGCATGAAAAACAGCTGGGTGACTTTGGGCAAATCACCAGGAGATTGTGAATTCTAGTCCTACCTTAAGCATGAAAGCCAACTGGGCATTTTTGGGCCTATCCCTCTCTCTCAGCCCAATCCACCTCACAGGATTGTAGTCATGGTTCCGATGAATGAGACAAATCAAACGAATTGCAGGCATATTGTTTATCTAAAAAGTCTTAGTAATGAAACAAAACATCGGCACTCATGAAGGGATACCAGAATCTGAAATCTCCTCCCCCCCAAACCCATCATACACACACACAATCCCCACCCTTATCTATACGTCATAAATCACATCTTGGTCAAGAATACATAACATATATGGTTAGAGAAAATGACTAAAAAAACACATAGATTTTAAGCCAGAATTATTTTTGTTAGGTATAATTGTAGGAAATGTGTATACTTAATGTTAAATGTATAGGGACGCGGTGGCTCAGTGGGTTAGGACGCTGAGCTTGTTGATCAGAAGGTCGGCAGTTTGGCTGGTCGAATCCTGAGTGCTGCGTAGCAGAGTGAGCGCCTGTTACTTGTTCCAGCTTCTGCCAACCTAGCAGTTCAAAAGCACATAAAAATGCAAGTAGAAAAATAAAGACCACTACGGTGGGAAGGTAACAGCGTTCCATGCGCCTTTGGCGTCTAGTCATGCCGGCCACATAACCACGGAGACGTCCTCGGAGAAGTGCTGGCTCTTTGGCTTTGAAACGGAGTTGAGCACCGGCCCCTAGAGTCGGAAACAACTAGCACGAATGTGTGGGGGAACCTTTACCTTTACCTTAATGTTACATGTGTTAACTGCAATGAGAATTGTATTTGCTCAACATTGGAAAAAGTGAAGAACTACCAGCGGAGGAAGAGATAATTAAGAAAAATTTAGACTGTGCAGAAATGGACAGATTGACACTGAAAATGAAAGAGAAAGAAGATTCAGAATACTTAGAACATGGGATACATTTTATCAATGGCTAGAAAAACAAGGTAGAGAGAAAGGGGTTTAACATGTATTAGTAAGCTAAATACTGAAACCCAGTTAATATGTTGCTGATAAAATATTAAGCACTTGCGACTATAAAAAAATATTGAAAAAAAAATCTAAAGAAATTACAATAATCTTACCAAGAAAACTGCAGAGACTAGTCCATGCAGCTGGTACTAGTCTACATTTTCTTTAGGTTAGGTTAGATTGCATTGCATTGGGTTAGAACCCTATTTTAATGTAATTGTGTATTTGATTATGAACAAATATGGTTTGAGTGGTTTCATTAACCTTCTTTCTTATTGTTGTACCCCTGTGCAAAATCTTCTATAGATCACCAGTAAGGCAAAAGAAGCAGTGGTGGGATTCAAAGACGTGAACAACCGGTGTGTGGATGCCACTTCTGGAAGTCCATTCTGCGCCTGGGCAACAAAAAAATTAGCTACCAGTTCTGCCAAAGTGGTGCGAACCGGCTGAATCCCACCGCTGAAAAGAAGGAATTGCAGAGAAAGAAGCAAAGCTAGGAAAAGTCTTTGAATTGTAATTCAAATTCGCAGTTTTGGAGTAGGGTACCATCAGTATGCTGATGACACCCAGCTTTTCATCTCAACTCCAAACAATATCAGTGATGCCCTAGACGTGATGTCCCGCTGCCTGAAAGCGGTCCGGGAATGGATGGGGAGGAACAGGCTTCAACTGAACCCGGACAAGACTGAATGGCTGTACGTTCCGGCAAACCAGGATATTCAGAATGTCCCATCGCTTAACATCGGGGACATGTTACTACCCCCTGTTGATAGGGCCCGCAACCTGGGTGTCCTCCTAGACTCGCAGCTCTCCCTAGAAGACCACATAGGAGCTGTGACCAAGGGGGCCTTCTCCCGGGTACGACTAGTTCGCCAACTACGGCCTTATCTGGACCTGGATTCCTTACGTACAGTCACCCATGCCCTTGTGACCTCTCGCCTAGACTATTGCAACGCTCTCTACATGGGGCTGCCCTTGAGATCCACTCGGAAGCTTCAGCTGGTGCAAAGTGCAGCGGCACGGACACTCTTGGGAGCCTCCCGATACTCCCATATCACACCTCTCCTCCGTGCGCTGCACTGGCTTCCGGTTGCCTTCCGTGTGAAGTTCAAGGTGCTAACAATGACATACAAAGCCCTACATGGCATGGGTCCGGACTACCTACGGGAGCACCTTCTGCCGATGTCAGCACCCCACCGTCCTGTGCGCTCCCACAGAGAGGGCCTCCTCAGGGTGCCACCGCTCAAGGAATGTCGGCTGGTGGCCCCCAGGGGGAGGGCATTCTCAGTGGGTGCGCCAGCCCTCTGGAACAGCTTACTAACCGAAATCCGGATGGCCCCCGACCTCCGTACCTTCCGACGCGACTTAAAAACTTTCCTGTTCCAGCAGTCCGGCCTGGCATGATAGCGTTAATTGGGGTCCCAGTTTGTTTTCAATATTGTTTTTATTACTTTTTATTGTTCATCTGTAGACCTTCCTTCCTCTGCACACCGCCCCGAGTCCCTCGGGAGAAGGGCGGTTTATAAAAACTAATAAATAAATAAATAAATAAATAAAACAAAATTTACAGCTAGCTTTAACATTAATGGTGCAATTTTAAAATTCTTGCAGGTCACCCCATTAAAGTTAAAGGAAAGTAGTATGTACTGTAAGCCAGAAGAAAATTTAAGGTTAACAGCTGTGGAAAGTTGCTGGTCACAGAAGAACTACTGGTAGCAGTTTGGGATGAGCAGAGGTGAGGAAATACAGAAGATCAACCCATTAGTCATGCCCAGAGAATAGAAATGGATCAAAGGATAAATCAAAAGGTAAGATGATAGAAGGAACCAGAAGTATAGATCAAAGAATGAACCGCAGCAGAGATCAGAACGAAAAGTTAGAACTATAGTTAGGCCAACTGATCAAACAGCATATCGGCATTTAGGAAGACCATCTGACTATGCCATTTTCATCTCCAGAAAGATCCAGTGATCCTTCCGTTTTGGGGGTACTTGTGTCTCTCCAGATATTGCTATCTATTCTTCTCCACGTACATCCAGATCCTTGTCACCTGATATAATATAGAAGCACAATTACCTCTTCTGAATTATTTTCACAACATGCATAGTTCTGTATAATATGGGACTCATTAAAACAATTCCACTTCAGCGGTGATTTGGGGAAAATCTCTAGATTCAGTTTATATAGTTAAGAATATTTTAGTCAATTTGTAATATGCAACATAAAAAATATATTTTAATTTTCTTTCAGAACATGGCAAATTTTATAGCTGGTGAACTACATTTTGTGCCAATTTAGTCTCAAACTGTCAGTACTAAAAAGATTATTTTGGGCAAGGTGTAGAACATTCTTACTGTACAACCAGTGAAAGGGTGAGCACATTTTCAATAGAAGAGGTAAAAGAGCACATACATTTTGCCATGCTTTGAAACTAAGCAGTGTCTCAATATGTACTATTAAATACTAAATAAAAATATTGACCCGTGTTGAGATAGTTTTGATTATCCGTTTACATTTTCCAATTTTGCTTTCAACAAAGAAAGCAGTAACCAGTAATAAATAGCATTTATGCAGACTATATCATTTAAGTTCAAGCCAGCATGTGCATGAACAATTAATGCAACTGTTAGCATAAGAAATTATCTGGACAGCTCCTAGCCCAATATTTGCCAGCCTTGGCTGCTTGAAGATGTGTGGACTTCAACTTCCTATTCCCAGAATTCTCCAACTATGCTATCCCACTCACACAGACAACTGTGGTTTAGTAGGTTGATTAATATTCCCCTGCAACTCCCTTCACCTAAGGCCCATTTAAGTCCAGCCATAAGCAGACAGATGCTAGTCCACAGAGCAATGGCCAATGAATCAAGAAGGAACTTGAAAGTTTTTCTATCAAAATAAACCCACAAGGCAAAATTAAATCCACGATACAAGAGAGTTCAGGAGATAAGAAAAGACCAGAGTTCATAAGGCATGATCCAAGTCAAGGCATGGTGTCAATTCAAAACAAGGCAAGAATCACAACGACCAGAAAACCCACAGCTAGGAAACAAACACATTGTTCCAAGCCTCCCTTCCATCTGTCTGCTGTGCTAAATAGCCAGCTTCTGGTTCAGCCCATCAAGATGGGTGAGGCTTTTTGGGAAACAGATTCAGACAAGTGATGGGCTAAGATTGATCACGTCTGCTCTGAAGTGGATGACACTGACTCTACATGAATGTAGCAAGCAAGCTTAGATTTAAATTTCACTAAGCTTTCTGTTGTAGGGATGGATCCTGCAAGACTAATGATGGAATGGTGGGGAAGAGTTGGATTTAGAAGAAATCTGGCATTACTTTGCATTTTGCAAACACCGTAAAGAGAAAGCTTCAAAGAACTTTTGCTTTCTGATCCACATGTTTTCTGTTGCAAGGTTTGTTGTTGTTAGCTGCGAAGTCATGTCTGACCCATTACGACCCTATGGACAATGTTCCTCCAGGCCTTCCTGTCCTCTACCATCTTCTGGAGTCCACTTAGGCTCATGCCTACTGCTTCAGTGACTCCATCCAGCCACCTCATTCTCTGTCGTCCCCTTCTTCTATTGCCCTCAATCTTTCCCAGCATTAGGCTCTTCTCCAGTGAGTCCTTCCTTCTCATTAGGTGGCCAAAGTATTTGAGTTTTAGCTTCAGGATCTGGCCTTCTAAAGAGCAATCAGGGTTGATCTCCTCTAGGACTGACCGGTTTGATCACCTTTCAGTCCAAGGGACTCGCAGGAGTCTTCTCCAGCACCATAGTTCAAAGACCTCAATTCTTTGGCGCTCAGCCTTTCTTATGGTCCAACTTTCACTGCTATACATTGCAACTGGGAAGACCATAGCCTTGACTATACACACTTTTGTTGACAGGGTGATGTCTCTGCTTTTTAGTGTGCTGTCTAGATTTGTCATGGCTTTCCTCCTGAGGAGCAAGCGTATTTTAACCTCTGTAGCAACTTTAAACTGAACTGGTATAGTTGTGATTGACTAAGCTGAACACAGACCACAAGCCATTTCTTGGCAGATGCTTCAGGATAATCTTTCCCCAGTTTTGTAGTTCAAGATGGACAAGAAACAGGAAAGTTTATCGAGTTCAAGGTGGGCCCCATTCACACCTGGCAAATAGCATTCAAGTGGTGAAGGCCTTCCGAAAAACAGAGCTCTGTGCATTGCATTTTTTTTAATAAAAAAGGTACAATCCTCTGATCTCAGAGTAAACTGCATTTCACCTTAAGGAATTTTGATTCTATAATGTGTGACAATATTAACTAAATGCATTGAACAGGTGGTTTAGATATCTGGATTTATTTGCATTTAAGATAATCTTGAAATGATGTAGCTCTCTTGCTCTCTGTGTTGCTAAATATTTTGAGGGTTTGTCCTCTCCACCAGTCTCCCAATGCATTGACGCTAGATCAGCCTAAGGGATTTTGCTATCTGACAAGATCAATGTCATTTCTCAGACCACAACTAATTGGGCTAACAATCCTTCAAAACTAACATAGGGCATCCACTGTTTGAGGACACTGGGATACTTCAGTGGGATCAAAAGGGTCTTCTTCTCCAATATTATGCCAATTTGTCTTTTCCACTGTTATCTGCCATCAGAAGCAGGTAACCCATTGTGGCTGGACCAACACAAGTCATTTGGAAGATAAGGCAAAGATCAGAAAAGAAAAAAAAAACCCGCTGAATTGTACATAAACTCTCTTATTTTCTTCTTTCTTCTTTTCTTATCTTTCAACAAGTAGTTTTGATCTCAAAGCGTGGCCGGAAAAAAAAAGAGAGAGAAACACTTAGAGAGCTTTCCTGATTATTAAAAAAACATGTTTTGACAAGAAATACAAATCCATGAAAATTCATTTATAAAACCATTTTCGCACATCACCCAAATATTCAGGTGTACGCTTTACAGGTTATATTTATGCATTTGAGCAACAAAATCATGCAACCTTCTTGCTTCAGGAAGAAGATAAAGAATAATGAATGTAGCAGTGTTCCTATATTTGAGGGGTGCCACAAAGAAGAGGGGGGGGGTTTCAACCTATTCTCCAAAGCACCTGAAAGCAAAAGAAGAAACAATAGATGGTAACTAATCAAGGAAAGAACTAACCTAGAAATAAGAAGATATTTCCAGATAGAACAATTAATCAATGGAACGGCTTGTTTCCAGAAGTTCTAGGTGCTCCAAAACTGGATGTTTTTAATAAGAGAATGGACAACCATTTATCTAAAAAAGGTATAGGGGTTTCTAGCCTGGGTAGACGGTTGGATTAGAAGACTTCCAAGCTCCTTTCCAAATCTGTTATTCTACTCTATTCTGTTGTGTTTTGTTCCATTCTGTTCTGTGTTTTTTTCTGTTGAATCATTAACATCATTATGGTTACGCAAAGAATATGAATTATTGACCAACTTGTATGTGCACGTAAGAAGATTCCACAGGAAAAGCATTTGGAGACCTATAATAAAGTGGCTACTTTGACTCATGGGAATTGTAACGAGAATGACAGTTTAATAACAAACATTTCTTGAAGTTACACTAATGAAAAACTGGCCAGAAATGAAAACATTAAGATTTATTTATTTATTTATTAATTAATAAATGAAGATCCCGTGGGACTTCAAAATACAAACTAATCAACATTGAGTCCACAATAAGTCAGGCTTGAGTTAGTTACAAAGAAACAAATTGGGATAATTGGCATTTCAGAAAGGAGATTCATGAGTCATTTCTCAATATTAATCTCTACAGCTGGAAGAAAGAAAATGAGAAACAGGGAACTGCAAATTTTAGAGCCTGTCTTGGCCATTATCTAAGTTAGATGGGTTTTTTTCCATTATAGTAAACAACAACAACAACAACAAAAGTCATGAGGAAGACATTCCTAAATGCATTATTCTCACCCCCCCCCTTTCAATGATAAAGAGTTGAAAAATAGGGAAATATAATGACTTCTAGTAGAATTTGTTGTATGTGGGGGAAAAATTGTGGTGCCAATAGGGCTGGGTGAACTTTTTGTCATTCCAAAAGATCTGTAAAAGCACTTGGATATAATATAATAGGCATGGAATTCATCAATTCATGAATTAATAAAAAGTTTATTACGTGCAATTGGTCATATTTTATAACAAATTCTTTAACTAGCAACGATCCTTTGGGGAGAAACCCCATCCATTCATTAATACTTGAAATACTGTATGCAAAGAACAATTGTAACAATTGTTAACAGTGATAATAACTCTAGATCACAGTTACTAATTTGCCCTCCGAAGTTTCTTTTCTTTTCTGAATCCCCAGAAGTTGCATTATTGAAATCAGGCAGATAATAATAATAATAATAATAATAATAATAATAATAATAATAATAATAATAATAATAATAATAATAATAATAACAACAACAACAACAACAACAACAACAACAACAACAACAACAACAACAACAACACAAGCAAGGGTAGTACGAATAGTAATAGGTGCCCTGGGTGCAATCCCAAAACAACTGGAGCAACACTTGAATACCATCATCGGCATTGACAAATTCACCATTAGTCAATTGCAAAAGGCGGCCTTACTAGAAATTGCTTCCATCCTGCGACAATATCTGTAATCCCATCAAACATCCACATCTGCCTAACCCAGGTCCTTGGTAAGGACTTGATAGGTAGACAAAAATGCCAAATCCAGTCTGAACATCTGACTGACTGTGCGATGATCAATAACAATAATAATAATTTGTCAAATAATCATTCCTATGAAGAAAATGCACTGATGTAATTGCAGTAGATAATGAGTAGATAATGAGATGACAGCACATAATCAATCAAAATGTTATGCATGTTCACTATTTTTGGGAACAAGCACCAAAACATGTGCATTATTTAATTTATTACATTTATATGCCACCCATCTCACTGTCAAACAATTCTGGGAAGCATATGCCATAAAAGCACAATATAAAACTATGAAAAACATAGAGGAATAAAAATTCAAGAAATAACATTAATGACAATTACAAAAAAGCAGATAAAAAGAAACCAATCCATAAACAGGATGGTGGTGGAATTATCTCTTAACATGCAAAGTACCTCTAGAATGGGGGCCCCTATTGGGGTGGGAAGTGAGTTCTCAAAGCCAGGTTTTTAGGTCTTTTCTGAAGGTAAGCAGTGGGGGGGGACATATCCCACCTCGAGGGGTACACTGTTCCAGAGGGTGGGAGCCACAGCAGAAGAGATGTTTCTTTCCAAAATTTCTTGGCCAACAGGATCCCCTATTGTAGCTTAAAGCAGGGGTCTCCAAACTTGATTATTTTAAGACTTGTAGACTTGAATTCCCAGAGTTTTAATTCTGGGAGTCAACATCCACAAATGTCCAAGTGGCCACGTCTGGAGACCCCTGCCTTAAAGAGACTCCTTCACTGTTTTTTTTAAACTCCACTATTCTCTATCTGGGAACATTATTGCTAATTAAAAAGTGACTAAAATGGATTCCCCACTCCCCCTTGTTGCAAATAATCTCACCTCACTATCCTGCAGATAATTCAGAGATGTTCA